>NW_028300925.1:6806071-6965714 GCF_049000335.1 Polistes dominula | reverse complement strand
ATAAGTATATTCTCTTTTATACTACTTAAAAGAAATGAAAAGAAACTAAAAAGAAAACTAATGATTTTTCTTTCTCATTTAATTTAAAAAATGTCGAAACACGATCATGAACATTATTTTACTTTTGTTTTATTTTTCTTATTCGAACAGAATCTTATACCGAAGTTTGAATCATGAATCTTCGTCAGTGCGAAATAAAATTGTGTCCGTCGTTTGCACACGTTTCGTATACACAATTACGTTTGTATTTATGTGTACACGTGTGTGTGTTACATTTTCACGATGTGCATTCCTATATCCTTTCACTTCTGTCTTTCGAAATATGAAGAGTTTTATTTTATACATACATACATGTAACATAAGTAGAGAGATGATGTACTGAAATATCTCAAAAAGATAAAATTTCATCGTGAAAAGTTTTTAAATACGTCACTAGAAAATCTACTATCTATTTAGTTATGAAAACTTGGCATCCAACGAATTTATTTTCAGATTAACCTAAATTTGTTCTTTTTTGTCAGTTTCGATCGATTATCTTTCGAAATTTAATCAGAATTTTTGGCGATAAGCGTATATCGTCTGATGAAATTATAATATTTTTATTTTCAACAAAATTTAAATCTCTCTCTCTCTCTCTCTCTCTCTCTCTCTCTAATACCCGAGATCTTTTTATAAGTATTTAACAATAGTGTAAATTTATCTTGATAATCGTTAGCAATGAGTAATTAAATATTACATATTCAAATAATTTATATTTCGATGATAAAATATTGAAGAAAATTTGAAATTCGTTTCAACCCTTCTATTTATACGATCGCCATTTTTAAACGTTATTTAACAATTTGCTAATTAAACTTGTAATATTAAAATAAAATATAAAATTCATAAATATTTAATGTAGAATTCCAAAGTGATGTATAAAAAGTAAATATATACTTAGAAAAAAGAAAATGTAAAGAAATAAAAGCAAAAATAAATGTTATCAAGAATTATAGTTATTAGTAAAGTTACACGGTCAAAAAAAGGGTTCAACGTAAAGTCTTAAGTTAGACTCACTCGACCGCACGTGCCGTTACAATGCACATCCGTATCTCTTCTTTCGTGCCATAAGACGTACGAAACAACGCGCAAAAGTACTTTAGAAGAGAAGGGGTAGTAGGTGGTTAAAGGTGGAGGGGTTGATAACAGTATGGGGGTTGAAACGACGTCGAGACTTCCAGTGGCACTCCCAAAGAACAGAGGAACAGAAGGGCGAAAACGGCCGACGAAGCACTCACGGGACTATCGTGCACCAGTGTAATTGGCTAATTGCATTTAACGGGTGTTCAATTTCAAAGGTATATCACTTTACCAAGCTCGGTAAAATAGCGACGTTCATTCCCATGTAGAGAAAATATTCATTAATTTTGTTAAATTCGTTATTCCTTGATAATGCTTCGTTATATTAATTAATTATATTTTGGATAATAATTATTGTTAATTATTACCACTTCGTGAGTATCGGTTATCAATAATAATAAAAAATGAAAAAAAGAAACAAACATTTTACGAGTTCCTGGAAATAGGCAACTTATTTATCATAAAAACAAAAAAAATTTTTTATCTCGCTACCGGCTGTCGGTAACACGATCGAAAAATGAGTATAATGAGATGTATATATTTAGGCGTTATTTGATTTTATTTTAAAAGCCAATTATAGAATGTTTTCATTTTTTTAAAAATATTACAGTAACCTATAATTAAATAATTTGAAAATTAAGTTAGAAAAGTGTGTACGTAATCTAAGTATACAAACTTAGGTATAAGAACAAAGATGGAAAATATTACGTGTACTTTAGCGAGTCATTTTCATTTCCAAAAGTTTGTCACGTATATTGAAATAGGAAATAATATAGCTAAATATATATATACCTATACATATGTATATCAGAGTTCGCATTGAATTTCTCGGTACAACTGTGTATATCCGAAAATTAATATCGACGTTGGGGATCAAGGGTATTTGAGTAAAGAATAATTAAATTCTTAGAAATCCTATTTTTTAAAAAGCTTCATTCAACGTAATCGTTTCTTTTGAACGATCCTGTATTATGTGTTGTTATCATGTAACAACGTTGTTGTAAGTATTTAATTAATAACAAAAAGAAAAAGAATAAAGGAGGGAGGTGGAAAGAAAGTAAAAAATGATATTTTCACCTTTCATTCAACGAAAAAAATATAATTAATAGTTCACGTGTTACGCGTGCGAACACACATAAAGAAATCAAAAAGAAACGTTTATAAATATATAGAAAAAGTCGATTAAAATTGTACGCTTATAGAGATCATTTAATCAACTATTATATACATTTACATTAATCGCGATATTTGATATCGAGTATACGTGTTTATGTATATTGTATGTGTTATATATATATATATATATTATATGTAAACGCAAGTAGGTATATACCTGTCTATAAATTTTACTCTCAATTAATTGGCCGATCAACCACAATACGATTACTTCGTCAATTATCGACCCATTAAGAATTTATTAGCTGCCTATTAATTTCACAATCAACATTAAATTTAATCCTTAATTTTTATTGTTAAAAAATAAAAAAAAAATAAAAACTCATAAACTTTTTCTTCTTATTTTTAATCTTTTTATTACAATGCTTTTTCAAAAGTCGCTTTTAATGACGTTAGCAAACCTAAGGCCTTTTTTTATCTTCTCTCTCTCTCTCTTCTTACTCTTTTTTTTATCTCGTTTCCCACAAAGATCCAGCAGCCCTTAGAAGAACTTAACTCGTTCCGTTGAACAACAACCATAAGAATTTATAATATTCCAAAAGCGCGGAATATTTGACAAGTGCCCTTCGTCGTGTTCTCCTTGGTCCCCCATGCTTAGGCAGAACTCTCCGATAAGACGGGAAGAAACATTAAAGAAGATGAACAGCCAAGAACTTGCTTCTCATTCATAATTCATGTCGCTAATTTTCGAAGGTTGCAAGCTCTACGTTATTGCATTATCACGCTGAATTCTTGAATAATTTTCATCTGACTAGCAAAAGTTTCGACGAGACGCGAACGTTATTCGTTACGCACGCCAATGAACAACATCTTTCTCTTTCTGTCTCTCTTTTTATACTATTTTTCTTTCTTTTTTTGTATTTCATTTAAAATCGAGATGAAAATCTTGGTTTTTCAAATATTTCCGTTAATTGCGATTCGTTCGTTTAATTATTTCTGCTAACACGAAAAGCACAAACGTATAACCCACATACATTCCTCACCTAACCACCTTTATACACACATACAAATACATACATATATGATACATGCGTGCATGGATGCATATATATATATTTAGTATGTATACTACGTGGTTCTTTTATTTCCTCTCTCACTCTATCCATCTACCAATCAATCTATCTCTTTCTCATTTATATACATCGAGCATTCGATAATTTTACCAATTGGAGGATCCACCAACGAATGGAATAATTGAAATTCTAGCCCAGATACGAGAGCGTCAATTGCTCGTACTGTATGTATCTCTCTTTCTCTTTCTCTCTCTCTACGTTTGTTAATTTAACACGATTGAAAAGCTCAACCCGAGCTTGCTTCGTTTACCTTTTCGGCTATCGCAAAATACAGCGTTGTTATCGAAATGACTATACTATCTCTTTCTCTCTCTCTCTCTCTCTCTCTCTCTCTCTCTCTCTCTCTCTCTCTCTCTTTAATGCCCAAGACAAAACTAACCATTTTTTGTTATTCAAGATGTTTATCTCTTTCTTCCTTTTTCCTTTTTTCTCTTTTCTTCTTTTTTTATTTGCAAAGTCAGTGGTTGGTAGTTTACTTTCGTGAATATAGAACTCAGCGTAAAAAACTTCATTTCAAAACCCCCTTACAAAAATCATCTTCTTTTTTACTACCACAGTAAGTTTTTTTCTTCCAAAAAATTTGTACGTTCGTGTATGCAAAATGTCAAGAAAATTTATTCGGTTGTAATTTTTAAAAATATATCATACGCGTAATTTTTATATGATGTCGATATCAATAATGAAAAGCATTTGTTTCATATATTATTTATTTTAGAGAAATTAAAAAATAATTGCATCTTTTTTTCAGGGGACAACGAAAAATTATCAGAAACCAATGTTTTTGTAAATAATAAAAAGAAGAAGAAAAAAAGAAAATAGAAACAAGGAATAGTATAATAAGAGATCCTAATTGAGTAGTAGGAGTAAGGGATGGTTTACGTAATCAAACGAGAATCGTTGTGTCTTACAAAAGTTTCGCAATTTAGAACGGGTAATGTGACTGACGTGTAATAACTCCCATGCCACGTTCACGAGATGATTTCTACTCTTCCAACCTTTCAACTTTCAACGTGAATTCAACTTTACCGTACCATCCCCTTTATCGCACGTGTTTCCAACGAATTAACTCACACCAATCGATTCCTTTGTCTTTTCTTCTTTCTTTTTGTCCATTTTTTTGTACTTTCCTCTCTCTCTCTTTCTCTTTCTCATCTCTGAAAAAAATATTTAATAATAATTAAAAAAAAAATTTTCACATAAATTAGAACAAGTTACTTCGTAAAATAGGATATCAAATTTAATTAACGAAATTCCCTTTTTTTCTTTTTTTCTTTATTTCCGTCACATATCTTTTTCATTTTTTATTATTTTTTTTTTTGCGTATAATTCATCAAGGTACATAAATAAAAATAACCGTCTCAACTCGAGAAATATAAAATGAACATTTTCAATTAATTAACCAACGACCTTTTTACTTTCGAACGAACTCACGCGAATTATGTACGTACAAAAAAGAAGAAAGCTGATTAATTAATTAATATCAACCCTTCGATATCAATGTTCATCCATAAAATCAAATTGAAAAAAGGATTCGTTGATACGTGGAACATTCCAAACGATTCTTCATGAGTTCTGTTTCGAATACGAATAACGACAAATATAAATACCAATACCAATTACACGTAAAACGAGAATGACAAAAAACTGTACAGAACGAACGAACGAATAAATGAACGAGCGAACGATTTAACACGCGATACTAAATTAAGCTATTACGGGAGGGGTGAGAGTAGGGGTGGGGATGGAGGAAATAAAAAGAAAATTGCAAAAATAATCATAGATATCAAGTGTAATCCCAATGTTAACAGTATCGAAATCGATTCGATATCAGGAACAAAACCCAATGAGAAGGATAAGCTTAGGGATTGGTGAAAAGGAGGAGGAGGATGTGGAAGTCGTAGGCAAGGGGAAAGAGGGAGAAGAAAAGGAGAAGATCCCCTTTCATTTTATCACCCCATAAACCTTTTCAGTGAGGAATCATTTCGTATTAAATGTACGCTTGACCGAACAACACCAACTACCTCACCCTTTTCTCATCACCCCCTCCTACTCCTTTTTTGCTCTCGCAAAGTCGTAAGGATCTAATGAAAATTTGTATTTAAATGGAAATGAACAACACATTGAATAGGAAAACGATCGAACATTTTCCGATCAACGCGAATATTTTTAAATTATGATTTGATGGAAGTGTTTTTATGTACTTAATTTTTTTATTTCTTTTTTTTTAGGATGATAATTTGATATTTTATTAGACAATTTGTTAAAGGAGTTAACGTAGGATTTTTAATTTATATTCTTTTTTATATTTCATATTTTAACAGTTGTATCGTGTTTGAAAGTAAAAAGTGAAAAAAAATGTATAATTAAGTAATATGAGACTGGTTTAACAATTATGTTAATGCAGTGGGGGTTAATTAAACGCACTGTGTGTTAAATGATAAAAAGAAAAAAAGAAATAAAGAAAAACGAGTCGTATATTTTACATTTCTTTCCTTCGTTCTTCTTTATTTCGTTATAATACCTAACCGTAAAAATGGAATACGAATCAGGTTAATTATATGGAATTTCATTTTTGTTAATGCGAGATACATTACATTAAAAATCAAGTAATATTTTTTTATTATTTTTTTGAAATATTTGTTTGTTTATTTCTATTCGACCGTGCGTAAATAATTTTTATTGGACAGTAAACATTATTAACGAGGATTGGTCAACCAAAAAAAAATGTATTTTTTTCGAGCCCCGACGAAACGTGTAAGCTTGAAATATTTGTGTAATTTATTTTGATGATTTTGTCGTTACAAAAAAAAAAAAAAAAACAATAAAAAAATAAACACCTAGGTTGTTTAATTTTTTCGATCTTTATTTTTTTAACCGAAAATATTTTACCAATTAAAAAAAAAGTACGATTTTCGATCGATAGTGGGAGATGAATATTTTTTCAATATTACATCAAGATTATAGGATATAATTTTTCTTGTCGAGTAACGAGAGAACATTTAGTAACTAATTGTAAGTAGCATCATAAAAGTAACGAGACAGTGTATTAAATTCGAGGACAATTTTAACAAGAATGATACTAGCGGGCGCAAGTTCCTTTTGTTCCTCGTCGGATTACGTCGAGTTGTAATTCCGTTGAATAAAAAAAAAAAGAAAAAAAAAAACAACACAAAGCTCGCGAGAGGATACGTGAAAGGTTAAAAAGGGAAAAACTAGAAAAAGACGAACGAAAGGGGGTGAATAGAGTTGGCTCGAAAGTACGTATGTATGTATATCGAAGAGCCATTGTACCTTTACAATTGTTTTCCTGACTTTTCTATAGTTCCGTACACGTATAATCTCGGAAAATGAAAAAGAAGATACGAGAAACTAAAAGGGAAGAAAGATAGAAGAAAAGAAATAGAAAAAGAAAATGTAAATGAGAAAGAGAAAGAGAGAATGTAAGAAGGAAAGAAAAGGTTTTAAAGAAAAAAAAAATATAAAAACGAAAGAGAAAAAGATAAACGAAGAAGGGAAATGGACACACAAGTCCTCTCATCAGAAGTTACATAGAGCTATAATTTATGCAGTTCCGCGAATCGCCCTACTTTTAGTACCCTTTATTAAAGCTACAATAACGAGTTCTTCCGGTATTGTCTTCCCAGTGGCGGTCTTTGAAAGAAACTCGTCGATAAAAGCAAACGATACTTTTTCTTTTTCTTCTTTTTTTTTTTACATTTTCTTTTCTTAATCTTTCCCTTTTAATACCCCCTTTCTTATTTTGTGTTTCCTCATGCCTCCCTTTCCACCCCACCTTGTTTTCTTTTTCAACATTATACCTTTTTATCGTGTCAGTAGGAAATTTCTTTCGTTGAAGGTAAAATTGGGTATGGGCGAATGAAATTTAAGTTCGATTAAAAATAATCATTTTCATTGTATTATAAAATGGATAAAGTTATGGTAAGTTCAATTTTAATCTAGATGAAATTTATGTTATTATGTTTAGTTAATAATATTATCAATTAGTTAATAAGTATTTGCATTAAAATAAACAATCGTAACTCGAAAGTAATATTTGACACGACTCGTGCACCTGTTATTTATATATATTCAACAAAATATTTTCGTTTATGTTAAAAATTTCTTTTTACAAAAAATACTCGCTCGAGTAAATAAGATACGTAATTATTTTATTTTTTATTACAAAATAGAAAAAAAAAATATATATATATATATAAGTTATTGTACTAACTTCGATGTTAATACAAATTTTATGATAATTTCTCCAAAGAAGTAATTTATCATTCACCCAGGTCGTTTTCTAAAGAAAGTAAGAGACAGCTCGATAAAATAATCATATCGAAGAAGTAAAACAAGAACGTGATATTTAAACGAAGTGAACGAAGTGTTATTTTAGATCTAAGATTTTCCACACAAAAAAAAAGAAAAAAACAAGTCTGGAAAGATGATCATTTGAAATGCGTTAAACCAGACATCGTCGAGACAGAAAGAGAAAAAAAGAAAGAAAGAAAGAGGGTGGCACATAGTCTTGTCTAAGATCGGTATCTTCAAACCATTTCAGAGTATACCGGTCCAAGGGTTTCCATTAGCAACGTTAAAATAAAACTAAGATAGAAAAAACGAGGTGTGAGGGTTTCGGGTGGGGGTTTTAGGGGTAGACGATTTCTCACCTTCGACTGTCGCTGTCAATAATTTGGGAGTCTAATGTTCCTTTTCCTGGCACTCGAACGTGGTGCCAACATTTCGGTTGTCCAAACTATAGAAGAAAAAAGGGCAGAGGTTTGAAAATAAGGATAGAGAATGTGGTATGGGGGTAAGTTTAGGATTGTGAAAGGAGAAGGGAGGGAGGATTCAACATCGAATGAAGGAATCGTAGAAGGGAAACAAATTGACATGGGCACACAAAAACACAAGAATAAAAGAATCTTATGGTTGTGTAGTGGTAAGTATGGGTTGTATGTGGTGAAAGAAAAGAAGGAAGGATAGAAGGGTAAAGGGAAAAACGTTTGAATAATGCAAATGTTCAAGGATCGCGTTTTAAATTCCGATTATCTTTCAGTCCAGTGGTGTTACTTTATTTTTTTTTTTCTTCTTCTTTGACAGATCGTCATCTTTTGTGTCGTTTGAAGAATTAATACACCGTAAAGAGTAGGCTTATGATAGGAGAGTTGGTAGGCTTAATCGATTATTATCCTTTTCCGTATTTTAATAAACTTGATACAATCGTTAGAAAGAAAATGAGAAATATTTTATACAAGTGTATGCACCTTAATTTTTATGAATAAAATATTTCTGGTATTTTCTTTGACATATCATCATCAATTATGTCTCGTTTGAAAAATCGTAAGGCAATGAGTAAGCTTATGGGGGTGTGTATATTATTATCGATGATTATCTTTTTCAAATTTAAACTTTGTATATTTACATCGATAGAACGAACCAACCGAAAAAAAGAACGATTGAAAGGGAAAGAAATAATGTATATTTTTTTTGTAATTTATAATCGTGCTACAATGGTGGTCGTTAATTTAGGATAACAAAGGCGGGATTTTCGAAATCCGATTCGGGGTCGACGATTAAAAGTAATTGTATGCCGAGCCGACTCGATAAAGAAGGAAGTTCCTTTAAGGAAGTTATTATCTACGAAAGGCGCGTTCTTATTTCTCTCTCTCTCTCTCTCTCTCTGTCTTCTCGAGAGCTTTGCCCGTTTTTAATTTGCATCTCTTAAGAAAGAAATAAAAAAAAACGTAAGAAAAAAATGAGAGAGAGAGAGAGAAAAAGAAATCTTTACTGACGATTGGCTTTCTGTGTTAAAGTTGATGATGGTGTGGGGAGGGATGAGGATGAGTATTGTTCGGAATGGGTTCAGATCAAAAATTAAAAAAAAGGAAAAAGAAAAATACACAAAAATATATAATAAAATAGAAAAAGAGAGAGAAAGAGAAAAAAAGAAAAAATGGAAGAAAAAAGGGTCTTGAAGTTATATTAGTGTTATCAAATAACGCCCTTCGTCGAATGGCCCAGACGTTTCAGAGATTCCAAGTGAAATTCCAAAAGATTTATTTCCACAGCTTATTTCTTATCCCGTCGCTCGAGACCTCCTAACTTTCCCCCTTCTCCCTACCCCTTTCATTCTCTCACTTTCTCTCTCTCTCTCTCTCTCCCTCTCTGTGTCTTTCTAATCCTATTACGTGCTCCCTTTAATCTGCCTCGATGCTCGTTTATCGTCATCTGTGAGAAAGATAGATAAAAAAAAAAGGAAGAGAAAAAAGGAGATCAGATAAATGTTACTTCAGTTTCACGACGAGAACGATTAAAATCATTCGCATCCGGTAAACGAAAGGGGGAATGGTTAGTAATTTGGAATAGTCATAGTCCGGATTTAAAAAAACCCATGAAGAGAAAGGGAAATTAGAAGGGGGGACAAAAAAAGAAAACAAAATCTCTGGTGGAAAATCCTCCGAGTCTTTGGCAATTATAGTAAAGCGTATATCGAATAGTATTACGGTTCCATGATTTTTCTATCGTTTCGGTACCTGAAACTTCCCTTTCTCTCTTTATTTCCTCTCTTTCTTTAATCCTCATCCATCGTGTTTCTCGAGTAACGCGAAATTGCTCTTAAGAATGCAGCGAGACACGTTCATTATCCAATGTTTCGAAGTTAGAGAAAAGAAAGAGAAAGGAATGAAAGAAAGTAAGAAAGAAAGATAGAAAGTAAGGAGGAGAGAAGGAGAATTAGATGAAAAGGATGAGAGAGAGAGAGAGAGGATGATTGACACGCATCGGCAACCCCGATTCGCTCGATTTCGTGAAAACCCCCAAACCACCACACTTTTCTCACCCCTCAATTGGAAAGACCTCGACTTCTTCGTTCTCGAAGACATTCGAGAGTGGGAAGGCTCGAGAATTAGTGAGAAGAAGCATGAAAGGAGCGTTCCAAGAGTCTCACCCTTCAATAGAATGAGAGAGAAAGCTTGAAACGAAGAAAAAGAGAAAGAGAGAGAGAGAAGGTGAGAGAACCGTCGAAGGCGCTTCGCTGAAGTTTGAATAATGCAGACTCGTAAGGCCGCTTAAAAGTGATCGGGCCACCGAATCACCTCCTACTACGTGCTCTTATTCTCTCTCTCGTTCTCTTTCTCCCATTCATCCCTTCCTATTTCTCTCTCACATCATCCCCACAACTTGCAATCCCACTTTCGTGTGCCGTCTAAGAGAACGAACTAAGATTGATTTTAGATTGGGTGGGAATTGGGAATAGCTGGCCCGTTACTCTCTCTCTCTCACACACATACATCTCGATTTTACTTATATATATATATATATATATATATATATATATATATACTTGTACTTTAGAAGATTTCTCCAACCCTTTAAGTATGGATTTCTATACTTGTGTATATGTGTATATGTATGCTTTTAAGTATGTGTGCCTATATGTGTGCCTTTAAGTAGTCTCGTGTTCGTATTCAATCTATTTTTTCTTTCTTTCTTTCTCTCTTTCTTTCTCTATTTTTTTTTCGCACGTGTACTGGACATTCTACTACAATTCTATATATATATTGGAAAATGTGTGATATCGTTATAAGTTGAAAGTATAGTTCGTAGGAATTTTGTTTAAACCACCCTTTTTTGCGAGAATTTCTTTTTCCTTATTTATTTTTTCTACTAATCGACTATTAAGAAGTTAGAAAGAGTGTTAGAGAAAAATAGATATTATGCGAATAAATCAAATATTTATCAATTTTAGAAAATCGCAAGTACCAAATAATATATTGCGATTCTTAGCGTAATAATTTATTATTTGTTTTTATTTTACTAATCAATTATTAACGAGTTAAAGAAAGATAGATATTTGAAAAATAAATCAAGTGCTTATACAAATTTTTATTTATATTTATATCTTCTGTAAAAGGATGAACGAGGAGCTTCAAGTCCAAGAACAAAAATTTCGATGACTTATTTTGTTCTTTTTTTTATTTATTTTATTAAAATAAATAAATTAAATGATTATTAAAATGTTAGAAAGAGAGAAAGAGAGAGATAGGGATAGCACGAAACACAAGTATCTAAAGGCCCACTCACTCACTACTAGTCGTGACTATATAGGACGCGACGAAAAGCCGCATTGCGGAATGAGAGATCGCCGATAGTGTCGGATAACTCTCTTACTTCTTTTACTACTCTCGTACTATCTTCCCCTACTCCAAAACCACCTACCCAACCACCCATCTCCTCCTCCTCTATATCCAACCCCTTCTCTCTCTTCATTGAGCCAACATTTCTTTGCCAATTTCCGAGAGACGCCACTCCGGATGTCAACGCAACTCTCTTTCTCTTTCACTCTTACATTCACATTCACACACAACATACACACACACACACACACACACACACACACATACACACATATATATATATATATATATATATATATATATATATATATATATATATATATATGTGTATATATAAACACGCATGTATACACAGGACAGATTTAGGAATTTCTATTTTTTTGTTCTCTTTATTTTCCTATCGATTGGTGATTTTTATTTTTATTTTTTTTTCATTTTCGAAATACGACTTCTCAATTTATTTTTTATTTTTTTTATTAAAATTTATGATTCCATAATAGCGATTGATTTTATTTTTTATTCCAAATATTCAGGACGATGTTATCATCGAAGAAAATTATTAGAGTCTAATTACAACATAAAGAACTTATACAATTTTTTTTGAACCTGTGTTTTGAATAAGAGAAACAAAAATTGTGTTCGACGTTAAATTGACGGGTAATCCAAAACTCTCGGTAGAAAGTTGTTTAAAAAATAAGTGTAAAAGAAAGAAAAAGAAATAAGGGGAATAAAGTAAAGGGTAGTACGAAAGAGAATGGAAACACAAAATGGCCCGTAGAAAAACTTGCATATCGACAATGTTCTAGCATATCGACATATGTAGGTATATATGTGTATCTATAGAGAAAGAGAAAGTAAAAAGAAGAGAGAGAGAGAGAAAATAGGGAGTGCAGACACCAAAACACCGCATTGCGGGGTCTCTTTTGGAAGCTTTTCGTTGGTCCACCTATGTCAATTTGCCATCGATGAAGAGATACGCGTGTATACGAACGGGTAACTATATATGCCATACAATAGAAAAAGTATAGGTCGTATCTATTTCAAATAGCTATTCGTTATATACTACCACTTTTTGCTTCATTTCTTTTTTGTTTTTTTTTTTCTTTTGATTTTGCTTTTGTCTTGATCACATGAGCAAAAAAGAGAAAGAGAAATTAAAAATATTTTTGATTTTGATACTTTTACTCTTTGACGTATTTCCAATTATAGAATGAAACTAATAAACGAATGAGACTTATAATTCTTAAATAAATCGAGTCCCCTTTTGTCTATTTGATATGTTTTATTTTGTATTAAAAAATTAATCTCATAAAAAAAAATTAAAAATATAACAATTTTATAAGATAAAAAGTTTTAGAATTTATAATTTAACATTAAACGTACTATGATCGGTCAAATGAACGCCTCCTGTAATAATTTTTAGAATATGTGCTTTCTATTGTTAAAAAAAAAAATTCGGTAAAAAAAGTAAAATTATAAAAATTATAAATTATATAAAATTATAAAATTATAAAAATAAATTGCTCGAAATTACTAAATCTTAAACATGGTAATATAATTACTAAAACTCCAATTTACTAAAATCTTATTCTATATGAATATATATATATATATATATATATATACTAGCTGACCCGGCAAACGTTGTTTTGCCATATAAATTATTTCTAGTGAATATTTTGGTAGTCAAATAAAAAAGATGTAACTTATTGTAAGTGTGTGGGGATGTGGTCTATGACTGAAAGAGGAATGGAGCGCTTTGAACGATGACGGCCTATAAAAATAACAAAACACCAAACACTTTTTTTCTTTTTTTATTTTATTTTGTGCGTCCGCCTGGCGGGGATAGCTAATCAAATGATAATTAATCAGTTATCGACCACCAAGGGTTAAAAATTATTAAAGTACTAATATCGCTATTAAAAAATTGGTGGTAGAAGGGTGAAAATTTAGGGTTGTATGTATTTTTTAATGCCAAATCATAAAAAAATAAAAATAAAAAAGTTTGTCCAAAAAATAAAAAAAAAATTTTGGAGTGGACCACCTTTATCACTTAGTGGTATGAAAAATAGTTTACGTCCTATTCTCAGACCTACCGAATATACACACAAAATTTCATAAAATCGGTCAAGTCGTTTCGGAGGAGTTTGGCTACTAACACTGTGACACGAAAATTTTATATATTAGAAGAAGAAGACATATATATAATTGCTATATACATGCTACACTAACGGTAGGAATAAGTATTTATAAAGTGTCAATAGGTGAATGAACATTCAACAAAGCTTGAATTCGATTAATATATGTAGTTATAATATTTTTAACACGACTTATCTTACAATATTGTCCTTACTATTACCATTAGTCACATATAATAGAAAAGGATATAGCACAGTTGAGCATAGAACCAGTCGTTATTCTTAAAATCGATGCGCCAATCATTTTCTATGACTATCGTTGGCCGCGTTAGTCTCAGGAATTATTCATCGAGCAGCATCAGAATGCGGTGAGCTGCGGAATCACGTTAAAAGCTTTCTGACTCTTCTCTCTTTTTCTTTCTATCTTCCTCTCGTTCCTATCCATCTTCTTGGTTGTAATCCCGCATTCTCGCGTTGAAAAGCACACGCGGACAAAAAACCCCCGGCTAGAAAGAGCGAGAAAGAAAGAAAGAATGAAGGAAAGTAAAAGACAGAGAAAGTAAGAGAAAAAGCGAGAAAAATAGATAGAGAAAATGTAGGAGAGGAAGAGAGAAGGGTAGAAAGCGGGTTAGTGTGGATGGAAAAGAAACGAAGGAATAGGACCGAAGAGCAGGAAGGAGCACCTCGGAAATAAATTTAACGGGGAAGTTCATGGAAAGTGCCGGTGGCTGTTAGCTGCCTGTAACGCACTCTTTTCCTCAACCCCCTACCCCCTTCCCCTCCCCTTCATCCGGTTTCTTTTTCTCCTTTCATTCTCGATCACTCTATCTTCCTTTTTCTTTTTTCTTCTTTTAGTCCCTTTGTTTTCTCCCTGTGAAGAGATAGCGCACTGATAAAAATAATAATAATAATAATAATAATAATAATAATAATAATAATAATAATAATAGTAATAATAATAATAATAATAATAATAATAATAATAATAATAATAATAATAATAATAATAATAATAATAATAATAATAATAATAATAAAAAAAGAAGAAGAAGAAGAAGAAAAAAGTATGTATTATTCGACTTGTTACTTTTTTAATAGACTTATTGTTTTTTAATCTATATTTTAATATTTTTCGCAAAAAATTTTACTCGTTCAAATAATTGTGTCATTGACATCGTATTTTGTTCCAATTTTATTAAAAGTATTATTTATGTAAAAATAATTTTCTAAGTTTAGATATAAAAAATTCGATACACGAGTAAAAGTTCATTTCTAAGATTCAAACGTTTATACATTTGTTCATTTGTTCTTAAGTATGAATATTTTTGACAAATGGTATACAACAAATATATTTTAAAATAATTGAAATAAAAATATCATGTAATATGTAAGATCATTTCATCCATCATTTATAAAATCTCAAGAATTGAAAATATCTGATAGAGTGTCGTTTCTTGACGAATTATAAATTTATTCTTTGTTCTTCTATTTCCTGTTACAGAAAATTACGTGGGGAGAATGGTCGCCCTGGTCGAAGTGGTCACAGTGTTCCAAGTAAGTCAATAAACGATCAATAATCATTTCTACTTTTGCATCGTGTTCTTCTCTCTATCGTATAGTTGAAATAAAAAAAAAATAACCAAAGAATAAAGAAAAAGAATAAAAGTATAAAAAAAATTGGAAGTTTATTAGGTAAAAATAAAATTACTTTAAGGAAAGGTTACGTAAGCACATCCATAGATACGATTCGAAATTTGATAAAGTAAAATTCTCGCATGCTTAACTACCGCTTCTTCTGATATTACATCCGGTACTTTATCAAGGTGTAAAGATTATCGTCTGACAGATCGGAACTTTCGTGACCCGAACGTATTTCGAAACTGCTGTATCTTCGCGCTTCGTCATTTTCTAATAATTAATTCCAAAATTATTCTTACAAACCGAATAACGACGAGACACACACACAAATGCATACATACTTTCTTTCTTTTTCTCTTTGTTGACTTTTATACTTTGCATAGATTTCGTGTATTTCAATTGTTTTGTTCTTTTTTTTTTTTTGAAATAAATAGAAACAAAAAAGAAAATTAAATGTCGATTAAAACCCAGTCGAAATTTTATGCACTACGTTGATGTTTTATATATTCCTATGGTATATATATATATACCTATGTATTTTTGCGTTTTCATACTGAAGTAGCAATCAGTATATAGGATCTGTCGAAAATGTCGTTGATAACGTGAACTAAACGTAAATATACGTACCGTAGTGCGTATAGTTGGGTACGTGGGATTGAACGTGGGTTTTTTTTCATCCTATTTCATTTTTCTATGTTTTTGTTTTCTTTGTTTTTTTTCCAACGTTCCATGTAAAAAAGATTATTATCAGGGATAGTAGAACGTACGGTAGCAATCGATCGATATCGATATTGAATCGAAATGCTAAAAATAATCTTAACGCTCGGTGATCATAGTTTGAAACTCGAAAACAGACAGGACAGATCCTACATTCCCTGTTTTTCCTCAAACCGTCACAGAATTAGATTCAACAAACTATACGGTTGCATATGCATATACATATACATGTATAAATGCTTGGAAAGCATATTGGCTCATATATAGCATACTCTCTTAAGCAAAATATTCACGAACAAGTATTAAAACTTTCCACGTTTATTTTCAATTTCAACTTTGGATCGTCGTCCGGACATGAAACTATAAACCAAATATAATACTCACTTTTCGAAAATCTAATAATAAAACATGTTCGAATGCATAGGTATTATTATAATATTACCATAGAATAGTATTCGTAAAATGAATAACAATTCGTAATAATAATTCTAAATTTGTATGTCAATTTTGCATTTTATTAAAAAAAAAAAAAAAGTTGATATGCTTAACGTGTATCAATCTTGCAAAACAAAATTATTAACGTGTTATTACGTCAATCTTAAAATAAGAGATAACTTTGACCCGACATGTTTTTTTTTCCTACTACTAATAATAGCAATCGTGCTATTAGGGTGGCCTGTTTTTAAATACTTCACCGTATATATTATATCAGATTATTGAGTTTACTTTTATTTAACGATCGAAGAAGCATGAAAAGAACTAACGCTCATATGAATACACCTATCAGAAATCGTTAGATCGACGTCACACACTAACACATTAACACACACACATACATACACACGAACACACTAATATGTACAGACACAGGTGAGAAAGATGAACTTTCATTCATCGATCGTTACAACGAAAGGTCGCACCACTTTATTAACCAACGATGCACACATCTCTCTTTCTCTCTCCCTCTTTCTGCCTCTCTCTCCTTGCATTTTCTCTCTTATAGACATTCTTTATCCGCGTGACCTAATCTCACGTTTTTTCCAAGGCAAGGAACGTTCTCATGAACGAACAAGCTTCGACGATACCCCACAGGAATGTTAAACGTTTCGGAACTCATTTTGGCTGTGAGAGAGGAATTGCCAAGTTACCCACTCTCTTCCTTCCTGCCCCCACGTCCCGCTTGCCCCCGTTCACACAACCTTTTACAACCACCCAACCCACCACCACGTCTCGCACAAATCTCCTGTTTGTTTTTCAGTTAACTCGACGGGATTGGCGTAAACCGCGAGAGTTAGTAATTTATGATGCTTACAAGTTGTTCACGAGTCCTGTTCGACCGACTGGAAAAGTAAAAGAAAAAAGAAAGGAAAAAAAACTGTAACTTATTGCGTATGATCTATGACGTTTACGCCATTGCCATCTTTTGTAGTTACTCTGGTTCTTGGGGTTTAGTCGTCTTATTATTTCTTCTTTCTTTCTTTTTTGTTTGTTTACTGTAAATTTTTTTTCTCTTGGCCAGCGGTACCATTTATTTTTTCTTACACATGGATTTTTCTCGCAATTATTTTGTTTTAAAACGTGCTTCTTAATTTTTATTTTTTTTTCTCAATAAATAAATATCGTATAATTTTATTATAACAAAAATATTATTACAAACAGAACATATTATTAATTTGTTAACGTCAAACTTTATTTCATAATGTAAACTGTATTAGAATATTTATTAAAAAAACAAATATACAAAACCTATGTAAATTTCATTCTAATCATATTAATTTATTTTATTTAGAAGTTGCGGTGGTGGAATATCGAAGCAGCAACGAAGATGTAGGCGGAAACCTTGCAAGGGAAGACCTTGGAGTACCAAATACAAAGTCTGCAATTCTCAGGTAACACACCCCTCTTTTGCACACGCATATGTGCATATTTACATTTCGTATGCTTTTCATAAGAACAGGAAAAAGAAAGAAAAGATATCGAAATATTTAATAAATATCCGAAAGAGAATCTGACAAATGAACTTCAGGAATAAAAATTGAAATGAAATATTATTTATTTATGCAAGAATACATAAATCCGGAAACACAAGATTGAGGTTTAACCGAATCACGGCTTTCTAGTGTTGTTGTTGTTATTATTGTTGTTGTTGTGTTTTTATCGTCAGTGTTATTATTATTACTGTTGTTATAACTATATTTCTATATACATAAATGTATAACAACCGTGAGGGAATCCACGAAGCAATTGAATTATCAGGGGAAGAGTAACAGACTGACGAAACAATTCTCACTTCGGTGAAACATATGCATCGGGACACACGAGCGATGGTTCTAACGATCGAGAGAAGGCGAACCACCACCACCACCATCACCACCACTAACACTAACACTAACACCAACACCAATATCAACACCAGTAAAACCAGCACCGCCAGCAGCAGCACCAGCACCAGCACCAGTAGCAACAACGAGAGCAGGAAATTCGTGGTTCGTGCAAACAACGAAACGAAGTTAACTCTGTCATTTAACTCGCAACTTTCCAAGTTCTGTTCGTCGTTTCCACGACGATACGCCACCGTGGCCTCAATTCTATTCGTTCGAGAAATAAAAACGAAGAAAGATAGAGAGTGAGAGATAGAAAGAGAGAGAGAAAGAGAGAAAGAGACATAACACTTGGTTTCTTTTCTCTTTACAAAGACCATTTTAGCATCGTCGATTGTTCTTGTTACTAATGTTTCTCTTTCTCTTTCTCTACAGATAGAAATTAGCATTAGAACGGATTTCCTTCACTGAAATGGGCACACCAGGAGAAAATACGTGTCGTATTCTATAAAATAGAACAATATATACCTAGTTTTGATAAGAAATAACGGAAATTAATCACCTTTAACTCTGACATGAACAAACATTATGCGCACACGTACATAATATAACGATCTATCGAATAATTTAATATGTCATAGAAGTTTGATAGAAAAACAAACAAAGTTCGTCGTCATTGATGTGTAAAGTTCATTCGTTCGTAAGCAGGTTAGCTAGTCGGTCGATTTATACTTTCGTGCTTTGATTATGACGTATGTTTGACGATAGGGTTAGAGAATGGAAGAAAATAGGTTTGGGGTAAAGGGTTGTGAGTATAGAGGATTGAGAAGACGGAGGTGGACGCAAAAAAAAAAGAGAGAGAGATAGAAAGAGAGTCATGCATGCATGCTTGCATGCAGGAACGTGCTCGACGATGCAAGCTCGTGGAAATACACAGACGCTCTGCTCTGCGGATAGTCGAGCATAACCGAGGCTAACATCGAGATGCGCCCGCCGCTCGACCTGACCCACATTCGTATCTAGGACAGAGACTTTTTGGGATGAGAAAAGACCGAACTAGCAGCATCCGCATTCGTACCCGCACAACCCACCACCAGCATTACCATCACCATCAGCGTCACTAGGACTACTAGAAACTAGGTACTATTACCAATACCAGTATAATATCGCCATTATGTCAGTGCCATCGTCACCCTAGTAGTAGGGTTACAAACTTCAACCCTAGTAAAAGGGATCGAAAGCCACGTTGTGATGGTACGCCGAGGGCGAACGTCTCTCATTGATATCTTTGCCAACTCGATATATATCTACTGCAGTGATGATGGTAGTAGGGGTAGTTACTACCATCCCTCAAATACGTTTCCATTCGTTTTCGAATAGAACTCCAGCAATATCGCATTGTCTCGATCCGCGTTCTCATAATACCGAATATGGAACAATTCGATCTGCTGAAAAGGAGAGAAACCCGGATAAGTAGAACATCCGAGTAAATACGGCATCTGTTTTATCTCGAATTTGCATTTGATAGCTTTTAACAATATCTAACTTGTTTTGTGGCTTACTCATTTATGTGGAAATAGAAACAAGAAAATTATTTCTCTTTTAAAGGAGGGAAATTTATCAAACAGGGGGTTAACTAACAATTAAAGTTATTGAGATTGATTTTTTAATGTTGTTCTAATCAAAAGGATCATTTTTCTTCTTTTCTTTTTCTTTTTCTTACAGTATTTTACTCATTAGAATTTTAAAATAATTTTGATATGATATCATATCCAATCTAATCAACGAACGATCAGTTAAAACTCAACGGGACTTTTCGTAAACAACACGTCACCACTATTCAAATAGTTTACGAGTCTTGCTAACGTTTTTCTCTCTCTTTTTCTCTAAAATCTTTTTCTCTTTTTTCCTCTTATTTCTTAGTCTCACATCCGATCAATTTGATTTATTGTCCAGACTACGAGGCAACATTTTCTCTTCTATTTCTATCCTCCTACCCTTGACGTATCTCAACAAAGCAAACTCAAGGAGAAGGGCAATCGAGCAAAAAGAAATCTCAAACTTCTTAACGCTTTCTTGATTTACAGAAGCTCGAAGACACGTGTATCGGTTTATCGATCTTTCCCTTTCAACCCCTAACTCTAACCCCTCTCTATGTACATTCATTATATATACATATATATGCTTATAAATGTAACTGTGGAGTAAGTCCACAAATTGAAAAATAGATTTATTTTATAATTAATTTAATATAACAATTATTTACTCTATTAAAAAAAATCACTAATTTCTTAACGATAATTTCTTAACAATAAAGTAATAACAGATTACTTAACGTCATTAAAAGAAAAAAGAAAATACAAAATATAAGAAAATGCATAAACACAGATATACAATTATTTCCAAATTATAATCTAGCAAAAAAAAAATATAAAAATGTTTACCCTATGGTAATATTTATCGAAGTAATAGATATCATATAGATATTTACATACTATGTACACACACGTATACCGGTTTCCGTGTACACAGTACTCTTTACGAAAGATGGTCCTTTGGGTACGTGCTACAGTGGACAATAATTTAACCATAGAACGATAAATTTAACGTTAAAATCCAACTGGAAGGGATTTATGTTCATTGTATAGCGGATGTTCCCGCTCTACGTCCTATCACCCTCATTCCTACCCTTCCCCCTTTTAACTATATCTTCGTCCTTGCTTCTCATTCTTGCCTAAATCATCCTCACCCTTCTAGCCTACCCCTTTCTCTCACTTTCCTCACTCTTTCTCTTTTTCTCTCTCTCTTTCTCTGTCTATCTTTGTGTCTGTCTATCTGACTACCTGCCTGTCTGTCCTTTTCTTCTTTTCTTCAACATGTGCAAAGCTTTACAGTGTTACTCTCCACTCACGTATTCGCGGACAAAGGGATTGTAAATTGTCAGCTCGTTATAAACGAAGAATAATCGCGAAGTTGCGACACGCCTCTCTCACAAACCAATTCTCGGCTATTCGTTTCGCACATTTTTTTTTTCATTTTTTGCTTTTATTTATTTCTTTCTTTTCTTTTTTTGTTACTACCAACCTACCTTCCTACCACTCTTTTCGTTTGTAGGAATGGAAGAAAAAAAAGTTCATTAACGCGTCTACTTGGAGACGAAAATTCGTCCGGTCTATTTATTTATTTTTTAATTTTATTTTTTTTTTTTGTATTCTTGCTTTCTTACTCATTGTATACAAAACGTTGTACAGTGCCACTGGAATTTAAGTTACATGAATTATATTTTTTTCTTTTTGCTTTTACTCGTACTTCTTGTATTATATATCAAGTTTTAAAAATAAATTTTTAACATAGAAATTCGAGACTCGAGTGATTTTTAACTCTTTTTTTTCTTTTCGGGGTAAAAGAAAAAAAGAAAGAATCTTGAAACTTGCCGTCCCTAAGAGAAAAAAAAACGTTTCGTTTGCTCTCATTTTTTTTCATAACAAGACTCGACTTGACTCACGATTTTTCCCACCCCCATGTTCTCCTTTGCGTATGTGCACATACGTAGGAACGAACGAACGAACGAACGAACCGTTTCTTTCGTGATTCGCCTAACAAAAATTTTCTCTAGTAGTATTTCACTTGGTTTCCTACTATAATTTTTCATAAAAAAAGATCTACTTCATATATACACCTACATGTAATTTTAAATAACGTCCATCAAAAATCTGAATAACAATTTTAAAATAAAATCAAAATAATAGTATTTAATTATAATATATAGTTATAATATATATATGACCCACCCTAATATATATATATAAATCACAAAAAATATATATTTAAACATACTGATCGTGTATTTAAAAAAAAACATCGACAAACAATAACTCTTATCAGAAAAAAATGTTTTTAAAAATAATACGATACGCGTAAAAGAAGTACAATAAATATTTATGAATATTGATTTCTTTTAATCAATTTTACCTTTCTCAAAAAAAAAAAATACAAAAGGAAAAGTATTAGTATTACGATCGTAGACAATAAGAAAAAGGGGGTGAAATGAACCATTTCAGTTGGAAGGTAGCAGTTCGTCGTCTGTAAGGGGTAGTCAGTAAATTCAGTATCGCAGATTCCACGCGAGATCCTTGCAACTTTAGGATTGGTGGTAGGAGAGATTCGGAACGTGAGAGAGAGTTAGTAAAGAGAAGAGGATAGATAAAAGGAGAGAAAGATAAAAAACAAAAAAAAAACAAAAAGAGAAAAGTAAGAGAGAGGAGAGAGAGATAGGTAGAGGAAAGGGAAGAATCACGGGAAATGAAATGAGCGGCAAGAAAAGGGAACACAACGCCATTAGCATAACGAAACGGGGGAGGCGTGCAGTGAATCCAGATTCCGTTTTCTCTCTCACTCACTCACTATCTTTTTTCTATTCTTGTCCTTTCACCTATTCTTTGTCTCTCGCTTCACTTTGTCCTTTACTTCTCTCTTTTTCTTTCTCTTACTCTCTCTCTCTCTCTCTCTCTCTCTCTCTCTCTCTCTCTCTATATATATATATATATATATATATATATATATATTCCTTTTTCTTTCTTTCTTTCTAACTCTTTGTCTGTTTCAACGGTCTCTTTCTATCTTGTGTAGATTTTCAGTGCACTCTGTTAACACTGGTAATGGTTCAGTGTGTATTTCACGAAGTGCGGCGACCGGCTGTTCCCTTCCATTTTCCTCTCAGAGAAAACAGAGGAAATTCATTTGCGAGAGCTGCTACGAAAATTTCACCGTGGTAGCCGCGATAAAGCTTTACCGGGACGCAAGCTTCGTTTCGGATTCTCATACCTTTTCTCTTTCTCTCTTTACTCGTAAGGCATACACATCCTCATCCTCTACCACCTCCTCATCTTCATTCTCCACCTTCTTCTACTCCACCCTCGGCCAACTCGTGTGCATGCCGCCTTCCGGCCGATATAAAGCCTCTCTCTAGGAACGTTTTACGACGACAAAAGGACGTTTTCGGGCACGTCGCTTTCCTTTGTCGTTCTTCTTTGTATATATATATATATATATATTACATGTACATACATAAATATATATATATATATATAGTTATGTTTCTCTTTTTCTTTCTATGTTTCTCACACTTTCAAAGAGAGCTCTCGACTTTGCTAAAAATTTGTGAAACTCGATCGTTAAAGTATTTGCGAATCTCAAACATTTGCTTTTTTTTTTTAAGTTGTCCTCTTAATTCATTTAATGAGAATAAGTATATTTAAATTTTGGTTTATCTAGCTTTTTACGTAATGTGTTTGTCAATTTTTTTTTATTAGCTAATGTGTTTTACCGTATCACTATTTTCAATTAAATATTAGTTATGTTATATATATAGATATAGATATATATCGTATTTATTTTTTATAATTCATATGAAAGTTTGAAAATTGAATTATTTATGATGATGATTGTATTTGTAATATATTCTTGCAACAAAAATATCTCTTTACTACTATTAAACCCCTTACTACTATTTTAATTAATGTAAAATTAGTTTTTCTATCGAAAATAATATTCACCCATACTTATGATTCATTTAAACAAAAGTACTGATCGAATAAAAAAAAGAAAAAGTAGATTTTAATATT
Organism: Polistes dominula; assembly: GCF_049000335.1. Classification (NCBI taxonomy): domain Eukaryota; kingdom Metazoa; phylum Arthropoda; class Insecta; order Hymenoptera; family Vespidae; genus Polistes; species Polistes dominula. The sequence continues at coordinate 6,941,770 of NW_028300925.1, read as the reverse complement.
CATTAAGTACTCGTCCATAATCTCCATAAAACGTTAAATTTAAATAAGAAACACATTTCGTTTCATATTATAGAAAGAAAAATTATATATAATCTACTGTGCAATTTTTTTATTGTTCATTCTTTAACCCTTTATTTAATATATTATTTCGTAGATACTATGGCACAAGAGAACTCGCGAAAATGCTCAGTAAGTTCGAATAATTTAAAGCCGACAAGGCTTACCTTTAAATTGTTCTTAACTTCCTACACGTAGGATTAAAATTTCAAAGTTACATGAATACGTACACTTTTTTCTTACCTTAGAGACAATCTTTATATTCTGATGTTATTCAGAAATACATATGTATAAATATATATGTTACGGTCAATTTACAGTATCCGGGTATTTTATAATTTGTCCGATCTTCAGTTGGACCACGGAGGAGGGGAAGTATTTCTATTCTCGTGTAAGTGAAACAAACCATAAAAACTTACAAATTTGTTCACAATGTAGTTAACAAGTTTCGATTAATTTTTAAAATATGTTTCAGTAGGGTTTGTTTGGGTCATTAGGAAAAAGGTGAATTTTTTCTTAAATAGAAATCGAACACCACGATAATATTTATGGTAAAATAATAACAATATATATTTTTAATTATTAATAATTAAATTTCTGTCTTTTTCTATATTAGGAACAACATTTTCTTTCTTTAGATTTTGTCCACATTTATGAAACCTAAATTATTATATTTGCCAAAAATATGACATATGAAAAAATGATGAAATTTTTACACGATAATATTCTCTATAAATCAAACTTAATAGAAATAATAAAATAAGAAAAAATTACAATAAAATATAATTATGAAATATATAAGATTATAGTATATCTCATAAATTTAAGATAAAAGAAATTGTCATAAGAAAATAAAGAATCTTTGGCAATAGTTCGTTTCTGGGTTCTTGTATATTAAAAGCAATGGTAATAAAGTTCTTAAATGGATCTCTCGAGCGTGAATAGTCATGATAATGTACCCACATACATAGATATATATACATACATAGCAAAGAAGAGCAAGTACATTCATTTCAACAGCAGTTATAGTAGTTTCGAATAGCATTTTCAGACTGCGATAAGTCTCGAAGTGTTCTTTTTTTTCATATATGACATGCCGTAAAAAGTAATAAAAACTATTCCAAGATAGAAATCGGATAATGTTAGTTCGATTTTATCCAATGTCACGTGACAATATTTTTGAGATTTAAAAAAAGAAATGAAGGAACCAGAAATCGAAGAAGAAGAAATAGAAGAAGACAAAAAAATTGGATTTTCATTGAATAACGAAACGTGTGTATGTGCATGAAAAAGGGGAAAAAGAAGAGGGATCGAAGAGGGAGGGAGGGGTTCAATAACCTCGGTGGTTACAAGAACAATAAACTAGTAGGGAAACTCCATTGGATGCAAGACGAGGTGCAATAAAAATCTAATGCCAGGTTGGTGCTGCGGATATTCGGGTCGTAGCATTGGATGCACCGATGCTGCGACGATATGAACACTTGCCAAATCCACCGTCCTCGAGTTCGAATAACCGTTTCTATATTTTCTAGTACAGATCGAGTACATAGGATATATTCATATCGGAAGACGATTAAATGCAACGCATCGTTATCTGTAAAGAAAAAAAGATTCATTTCAATAGAATTAAACAACAAAAAATCTCTGAAAATTATTTTTTTACCATTTCTTTTTCAAACAAAAAATATATTTATAAGATTATTCTTTTTTTTTAATTATCTCAAATTAAATCATACAAAATGTTTCCTAGATAAAAAAAAATAATGATGATAATTTTATACATACATGTAATCGTAATAATTAATTTTTGTTAAGGGATATTTCATCGGTCAACGATTAGAATAAAAATTTGATGAAACGATCATAAAAAAAAAGAGAAAACAACATGGAAGTAGGTAGAGAAAGAGAATGATTAAGGTTTTAACGCGTTTAACGATTTTCCACCGACCAAGAGGATCGCATGTCGTGAAACCGCAAATCCGTTCTCTCGGTCACGGAAAACGTTCGCGGTCGTACTCGATTAGATTTCAAGGCCGTATGTATGGTTGGTGGACTACGGTCTCGATTACACGAGGACAACTACTAACAATAGTTTAACGCTCAAGGTTATTTCTTATTTTTTTCTTTTTTTCCCACCTATAAATCAAAGTAAACCTTTTTAAACGCTACTCTATGGTTATCTCGAAAACAAATTTGCTTATTTGATTCTAATCTCTCGATTATTTTATAATAAAACGAAAAAAAATAAACGAACGAATAAAACTAACTAAAAATAATGACAATCTCAATCGAATTTGAAAAGTATCTTTAACGTTTTGATCAATTTACGATACAAATACATAAACAAATTTCTTATACGAATATGTACCACAAATGTAACGTAAGAATAGATTCGTAAGAAATATAAATTTCGTGAAAAATCTAATGAATAATATTTGGTCACGTAAAAGTATTATAACATAGCATATCACGTGTCTTATGGCAATAAACAATCTTGAAGGTAGATTAATAGCACTGTATAACGATCGCCGAAAATCTTTCTCTCTTTCTCTCTTTCTCATATTCTTTTAAAAAATGCAAATTTGTTGGGATTAGAAAAATATTATCCAGTGGTTCTCCAACTTTTATTTATGACAAATCGACGAATACACTCGCGATGACTCTTTTAAAAGAAATGAAGAAATAAAAAAAAAGAAAAAGAAACGAAAGAACGCAAACAAATCAAACGAATTAACAAACAAACAAACAAACATACAAACAAGAAAACGAAAAAATAAGAATAAACGAGTAACTCGGTACGAATCGTACCGAAAACGATCAGCCACGTTAACTCGAATCTATGCCCTGTGCGTTGATTTGTTAGGGTCAACTAAAATGATCAATAATATATAAGTCTATTGTTTGAACTCGAATAAATACGGTGCTTTCGGTGTAAGTATAAAGGGTAAATCGTATGTATACTCACATTAAATCTGACCATATTCGGGGTGAAAGCCGTAGGATCATTCGATTTTCATCGATTATCGCCAAGAGAACACGGGTAAATGTTGTTCGGTAAACAAATCATCAACAATGTAAATCTAGACAGAACGATTTCCCCTAACCCTCTTCTCTACCTTCCTTTCCCCCTCCCCCCTTACCCCTCTTCATTCACTCCACGAGAATATAGGTTTGCACCGTATTTTCATCTATTTCTATCTCTATCTTTCTCTCTCTCTTTCTCTTACATATATACTCGTAGCATTAAGCTTGTTATATGCATATAATATTTAAGGTATACCTTCAACCCTTCGTTACGTTCGGTATATCACGCTCGTTGGTTAATTAAACTTAGTTTATTCATGATCTTAACGTGCGAGTACAGTAATGAGCTCGATGCGGCAATCAAATTATTACAAGTATGTTTGAAGATTAAGAAAAATTGGAAAATAAAGAAAAATTGTAGAAAGAAAATAATCGTAATCTGACAAACGATTGATGCATAACGATTAACGTTAATTTTTAGAATATTTTTTTCTATTATAGTTAATAAATGTAGATAATGATCAAAAACGCTTTTATTCGCTTAAATATTTCGGTTAAAGATAATAGCTAATTAATTTTTTTAAATTATATAATATAGATATTTATTTTATTTTATAATATTATTAATAGAAATCATTAAAAATAATTCAGTTTATAGATAATCATAAAACAATATTTATAATTTTTATAAAATTGCAATCGATTTGAATTCACAGATTTGAAATAAAAGAAATGTTCGATTGGTTGTTAATAAACTTTTATGATTAATGTTAAATTAATGATATTTTCTTATTAATGAATTTTTTGAATTTATGATACACACAAATAGGATACATATTCTCTGTTCAGGTGAACAGAGATCAGAGACAGTCGAGTGGAATTTTGTTTGGCAATCAACGTATCCCGAGAGCGATTATCTTGCAAATACGTTCAACGAGCCGTGTATAGTCAACGAAAAGCATAGTGTATTTCTCGTTCGTGTAAGACAAAGTTAAAGGGGGCATCCATTCTCTTTCTCTCTCACTCTCTCTCTCATTCTCTTGGTCATTCACGTTTATTATGCAAGGCGTAGAAACGACGTAACGGTTGAAACGTCAAAGGTCTTGATATTCAAACGATATCGAATTAGATCGATCAATCGGAATATCATGCTCCAAAGGAAACTAATAATTAGCCTAATTGCGATATAGTATTCTTATTCGAGGTTCCCTTGATACACCTTTTCTTTCTTGACAAACACATGTTTGTTATTGATTAAAGAATTATTCTTTGTGATTCGATCAATAAATTTCTATTTTGAAGTGAAAACTTCTTTAGAATGGGTGTGAGGTTTCTTTTCTAACATGAGTGATCTGCACACATGATATTTTATAAATATTTATTTCATATAAAATACTAAATATTATTCTTAAAATATGCATAAATTAATTACAATATTAGAGTTCAATTTTTATCATTATTTATAAAAATATTTGATTTGCAAACATTTTTTAAAGTATTTTCAACCCGTCATACATACGTATATTAACAACGTTCCAGTAGATAGCGCTCGCAAGCAACATTTTCAAAGTGTATCTGGAAAGTTGCATAAGAACAGGCGCGAATTTTTATAATTAAATTAATAAATAAATAAATAATTACAAATTAAAAGTACAAATAATATTATATAAAATATTATCCTCGAAACTTGTTTATTTGAAGGTTTCACTCTTAAGTTGTGTGATATGCACACACATGTTTTTTTTCTTATTATTTCTTTCAATGAGTACACATTGTATACACATACCTGTCTACTTGTCTGTGTTAATTTTTCTTTTTGTATAGAGAGGGTCGAAAGGTGATGGAATGTGTATGCATACGTTGAAGATGAACTTGTGTTTAACTAGGCACATATTCTAGATTACCCCGGGGTAGGTCAAACGCGTGTCAGACGAAAAAAGTAGCATGCTGAGATGGTGAATGGGTCTGAGCGTGTGGCCTAGATAGCAATTTATCTCTGACGAACTCGAAAACTATTCCAAAGAAAGAGAGAAAATAAGCATGATGGGGGAATCAAAAGAAATCAAATGTTCCCCCTTTCTTTTTTTCTTTTTTATTTCTTTTTCGAATATCCTATCCTAAGTACTTCGAAATAGAAATTATGATCTTCGTTGATAACAGAAATCACAATGTTTGTTCTTTCAAATCTTAACATACGCAGATAACGCGTGTAAAATAAATAATATTAGAATTTTTTATACTGAACATAGAACATTATAAATTATATTATACTGTATAATCTTCTTCGAAGAATTTTCAAGTTAAATTTTCTTTTTTACAAAATAGAAATTAACTTGATATATTATATCTGTGATTTTTAAAATGTTGTTGTTATTGTTAAAGAAAAGAGTTGATTTCTTTTTTGTTTAAATGATTAAGAAGTAGAAAAAAATGAATGAATGATTAATTTAAAATAACATTGAATATACTTCTAGTAAATATCTGAAAGAAGAATCCATTTGACTGCATTGATAATTCGTAGTGTGTAGTGAGTCGATAGGAATAGAGAGAGTGAGAGAGAGATAGGTGAGTTCGTGGAAAGAAAGTTTCCTTCTCGCGTAATCCGTTACGAAAAAGTTATCGAGCGTTAACGTGCACGGAATTTCCGTAAATACGGATAATCGAGATACTACGTGCTTGGCTCGTTCCTTTCTTCTTCGTTTATACGCCTTGCTCGAATCTCAATTCCTACTAGAGCTTTGAAAATATCTTATATTATATTTTTCTACAGAAAGAACATTCTTATCGTAGGAAAGAACAAGAAAGAAAAGAAAAGAAAAAGAGAGTAACAAGAAAAAATACAAAATTCGCAAAAATATATATATTTCTTTCCTAAACTATTTCAATCATATGAAAGAAAATTCAAAAAAAAAAAAAAAAAGACAATTTTATTCGTTCGATCAATTTTTTTTTCTTTTTTATGAGCATAAATAATAATTTGTTAATACTTATATTGGAGCAAAAATTGTATTAAAGTCAAAAATACTAAAATTTTATTTCAATTACTTTATTACCAATACCGCGAGAACAAATTTATATTATTACATATTAATTAATACAATCTTAAATATAATATATCTTAAAAATATTTAGTATAAAATTACAAGTTCATAGAAATTTCCAAAAAATTCTAATCAAACGAATACTAACCCCTTCAAAACAGAAGAAAACAAATAATAAGAAGATAGGAAAACATTTATTTTTATTATATGTATTAATGTTACTGAAGAAGAAAAGTGTGAAATTAAATAGAAAGCACACACACGTAATACCCATAACTATATATACCTATCTATATATCGATAGCATTTTCAAAGCGATCGTGAAGTCGAGCAAAATGGAGTCATCTAGGAAGGCTCTTACCGTCCGAACAGGAGAACGATATTTTTACAAGCATTCCATGCTTTTTCCATCTCCTTTTTCCTACTCCTTCCTTCTTTTCTACCCTTCCCCGTTCTTCCACTTCTCCTTCTTCTTCTTCTTGTACTAGCACGAAAGGCTAGCTTCTCGGTCTCCTTTCTGAATGCTTCGCGAAAGGATCGTGTTATCGTAGCCCTCAACGCGATGTTGGAAAAGGGAACATCACGAATGTGTTTTCCTTTATACCAAAAGACGGCTAGACGTCACTTGCTCTACCAACGGAAGAAAATGTTTCTTCTCTTTCCTTCTATCTTTGACTTTTTTCCAACACACAGACGTAGAACTTCTCTCTCATGTGTGTGTGTGTTCCGTTCCGTTCATGACGTTGTCCGATTTTCTTTTACAATCTCTGTTTACGTGTATATATATATATATATATATGTATGTGTGTGTGTATATATATAGCATGAAATGTTAGAGTAGTTACACGTATTCCTCCTCTTTATTTCACCCTACCAAAACTGCTCAACCAAGTCCAACCTCTATTCACGTGCTATTTCAGTAAACAGCCTTCTTTTCACCTTCTTCTCCCCCATTGGCCTCAAATGAACGACGCCGTCCGTGCTGATACATCCCTTCTCGTTTTCTCGTTTTTTTTATTTTCTCTAACTTTTATCTTTTTTTCTTCTTCGTAGGATACGTTTAAATGTATTAGTAAAATTCTTTGGTTATCCTTGTGATTGGATTTTTATTAAATTTTAGATTTATTCTTTTATAGATATTCGATTTCACGATTTTTTAATATTAATTTTTGTTCGAATAAATATAAAGAAATTTTATCTTTTTTATTTTAAATTTTAGATTTTACGTATTATATATATTAAATTCAATATTTTACATTGTGGTTTTTGTGCTCATTGTATATTTAGTTTTCTTTTATTATTTTGTTGAATTATTGTTTAATTTTACGTGTTGAAGACAAAGTACGTTTTTAGAGAAAATTTTGTTAGGTCGAAATGCAAGACCTCTTCATACAACGAGAAATGAACTTGTGACGAAATTCAGAAACAAAATTGGGTGATTTATTTCCGGATTAGGTCACTAGAATATACTTCAAAAGATAAATTATTACGAAATATATCCAAAGTATGATATTACTGGATCTCGTAATTAAATGACAAAATCGGTCGATCAATTTTCATATAATAATAATAATAATAATAATAATAATAATAATAATAATAATAATAATAATAATAATAATAATAATAATAATAATAATAATAATTAAGAAAAATTATAGATGATTTGTCAAATAATTCCTAATACTTCTAAACTATAAAAATAACACAATTTATACCGACAAAATAACAAAACAAATTTATCTACATATATAAGAATAATATAAAGATGATTTAATTTTGAAATAAACGGATATTAGTGTCACACAACGATAAGAGAATTATAATTAAAGAGAGAGAGAGAGAGAGAGAGAGAGAAGAAAGAGAAACATAGTAAAATCAGAGAAGGAAGACAACAAGTTGAGTATCTAGTGTCGTTGAGAGGGTATCATCCACATTGTTTTAGGTCGTCCGAGTCCTCGTCTAATCGGCTGAAACGTCTACTAAATGCCCGCTAGGTATATCCCCAAGCTAACACACTAGTGTTCCTATCCAGAAACGCTTTTGCCTAATGAGTAGTTGAGATTCCTCGTTAAGGAGCAGCTAAACTCTGCATTGCGGCTTCCGTGCGGGTTTCTAACAGGTTTCGGCATTTCGCATAGTTTCTTCCTTCCTTCCTTCCTTCCTTCCTTCCTTCCTTCCTTCCTTCCTTCCTTCCTTCCTTCCTTTCTGTACATATATATATATGTATATCCATAGATATAAATGCAACACACATCAGAACTAGACAACATTTCTCTCTTATTTCTCTACCAACCTGTCAACTTTCACGTCCACTTTAATCCTCGCGTGAAATCATTCGTACGAAATATACTATTGGTCAAAAGTATAAAAGTAATCGCGAATTTTCGAAAAAAAAAGAATAATACAAATTATAAAACATACTACTACTCAGTTTTATGAGAATTAAATTTAGATTCTTCTAAAAACAATTTTTCTCTTTGCAAAATATTTAGTTTCTTAGAATTGATGTTTAGTTTCCACACTTTTGACCATTACTGTATATATTTATACATGTATGAGTACATAGATAAATTTGCATATGTAGACGTTTATATATATATATATTATATTAGTGTGGGTCAAAAAAAAAAAAACTGCGATGCGGAGGATCTTCCTATTAAAATTAAGAGCTTATATTTGGTGAGAATTGTTTTAAGGTGTCTAGCAACCCATTTTTCCGTGGTACTTAAAAAAAAAAATAAGTCATTTTTTTGACCCACCCTAATATATATATATATATATATATATATATACATGATGGACCACCTTACTGAAAAACTTGCTGAGGATGAATAATATGAGATGATTCAAGATTCAAAAGTCCCCAAGGGGTCTACGACTACTTTCCCTCCTCTTCCAAGACTTAAGAAATCTGGCTTGTTCTGGAAATATGTAATGATAGCAAACGAGAGTAATTGCACTTTATGAAACTTTCCAAACTGTACTTTCTTAAATTTAAACTTGCTCTAATTAAGTTATCTTCTCTCTCTCTCTCTCTCTCTCTCTCTCTCTCTCTTGCTTCATCTATTTTTATTCGTTCATAAATGAAAAGAATTCGTTTTTATATTGCAAAATGAAACGATAATTATCGTATCAATTTTTCATTCTATTTAAAAAAAAAACAAATCCTTTCAATCGAATATAATCGAGCTTAAGCGAAATCTAACTAAAACTCTTTACGAGTAATGGAATTTTTACTTTGGTTCAATTGGAATAATTAAGTTTTCTTGTTGACTTAAGACACGATGGTGTTATGTAACAGGTGTCTCGTAAGTAGGATTTTGCATGTCGGAAAAAAAAGAAGGAAAGAAAGGGAAAGAAGAAGATGAGAAAAGAATAGAAAGGAAAAGAATGAGAAAAAAAAGGAAAAAGAAAAGTGTGATGGATCGCCATAGTGAATCAGGACTGCCTTCCAACGTTGAAAACGAGCCTGTAAAAAGGACGAGAGAGCTTCTTTTGGTCTTTTATTCCGGAACTACTTTATTCCTTACTACGTCTATCTTTCTCTTTCTCTGTTACACACATACACGCACACACATAACTGCACACACTTTCCCTCTCTCTCTTTCTCTCTTTTTCTTTTGTCTAACCCAAAAGATCTTTCCATTGGTCCACGTCAACATCATCAATTACTTTTCCTGAGCGGTTCTATTTGCAACGTAATCGAGAATCCTTCGATCAATATATATATATATATATATATATATATATATATATATATATATATATATATATTTTTATCAATTTTATTTTAAGTGACACATTAATTCGTGTATCGATAGAGTAAAATGATCAAATATGTAAAATGATATTTCAAATTCATAGTTAGAGATATGTGCATATTTGAAAATTGACTTGTTAAAATGATCGAGACAGCAGAATATATATATATATATATATATAAATGTGTGTGTGTGTGTGTGTGTGTGTGTTATGGAACGTTACTCGACATCGTTAACGGGAGTATATTTTATGCAGATCCAAAATTATTCTGCGAGCTGGGTTGGACGAACGTAAATCGTTTATCGAGTAGAGTTTAAAACTCGAATTACGGTATTTCGATGAATGCACGTAAGTGCTTGGCCAAGCGGCTTTGTCGAAAATAGTTGCCGCGTTTCCCCTAGATTCATCCGGTTACCCGTTTATATGCATAACTAAACGTCATGTATCATTTTATTCCCACGAGAGAGTAAATGAATGAAAGAGAGAGTGAGTGAGTGACTAAACGAGATATATGAGATGGATAGATAGATAGATAGAGATGAAAAGAGTTTTAACTTTTACAGTTACTCAATTTTGAACGCACGTTCAGTACAAGAGATTGAAATAGTTTTGCCGATGTTACGTGTTTCCTGGTATAAAAATAAAAAAAAATAGAACAAATAAAAATAAATGAATAAAAAAAAAATATACATATATAACAAAAAAGAAAAGAAAGGAGGAGGACGAAACGAGTCACTTTTTTATGTAAATTTATTCGTTCATTTTTTCTTTTTTTCTTTTTTTTTTATATAATATATACATATGAATGAAAAATCGATGGGAGGAAGGGAAAGAACACTGTTAGTTCTAAATTCTTTTTAGGAGAACGATATTATTTATCGTACATCGCCTATTCATATTTTATTTTAAATATTGACAATATATTTAGAACATTGATTAATTTTTTTTATTTACTTATATTATTCATTATATTATTTTAATATAATAATAATAATATATAATAAATAATTGCACTTTAAATAATTGCACAATAATTATAAAATTGAATTATTATAATTGCATTAAATATAAATAAATAATAATATATAATAAATAAATAAATATATATATATATATATATATATATATATATATATATATATATTTTTTAATTTGAAATTTAAAAAAAAAACAATAATTAGAATTTTTAAATAATACAAAGACGTGCGCGTGTAATTATAAGTATAAATATATTTAATTATTTTAATTAAAAATTACACGGTATTAAGGTTTTAATCCAGTAAACGTGTAAAACGAGTTGAGAAAAAATTAACGAAACAAGAGAGAGAGAGAAAGAGAGAAGAGAGTAGTGCAAGAAACATTAACGTCTTGTTTCGAGTTAGCTAATCGTTGTTAGGATATCGAAGCTAAACTCTAATTTCTTTGTAGGAAAGGTAGGAAAGTAAGTAAAACGATGTTCCAAGTAAAAAAGACCGAACGAATATAAGGATGGTTTCACATGGCAACTTTAATAACGAACATTTTACTTTTCCCAAAGTTACATCGGAGAATACGAGTTTTGCTCGGAGGTACAAAGTACCTACGCATAGTAGAACAAGAAGAACAAGAAGAAAAGGGATGAAGAGAAAATCGAAGAAGGGAAGAAGAAGAAGAAGAAGAAGAAGTTTCGTTTAGGAAAAACGTCAGACGATTGGGAAAGCCTCGAGCTACATATTCCGATTTTCTTTCCAAATTTTTAGTAACATTCAACTTTATTATTAATTAAGCTTACATTACCTATTTTTTGGATTAGTATTTTTCAGTATATATATTATTTTTTTTTTATCGATATTTTCAATAAATTAATTCAATATTTTTTACAAACAAGGATTTGATTATAAAAAATTATTTATTTATTTTTGTTATAATGGCAACACATTGTATATACAAAAAACAAATATTTTACTATTCCAAGCACTGAAAAAAAATTTGATATACGAGGGTTAAAATATTTTTAAATGTAACAATTTATCTATTATTTAAATTAAATACCAATTTAAATTAATAACATATTAGTATTACATTAATAAATCATATTATATATTTTACTATTCCAAGCCCAAAAAAAAATTTGATATCAAAGATTTAAAATATTTTTAAATATAACAATTTATCTTATATTTAAATAAAATATCCATCTCTAAAATAATAACATATTATTATTAAATTAATAAATCTTTTTTTTCTTTCTCTCTCTCTCTCTCTCTCTCTCTCTCTCTCTCTCTCTTTTCTTTCTTATTTTAATCGTACAACAAACTAATTCCACAACCGTATAGTTCTCTATTATTTCAGAAATATATAAACGCATGTAGACATTAAGTATAAATACATACAAGTGTTTGTTAAATCTACCGTAAATATTCTAATGTCAACAAAAGAATAGTAATTGCATACTGGAACATTACCAGTATAATACCGGACTTTATATTTATTATTGCATCGATATCATTGGACCTTTGTGACTGAACAAATATATTCTCCTCTATGCTACGTAGTTAAACTTTCTCGAAATGTAAACTTTCCTCTTCATCCTCCTCTCTCTCTTTCTCACACACACACTTTCTTTAACCCAATCTCTAATTCACCCTCTCTTTCTTTTACCCCTTCTCTTGATGAAAGAACGTTACGCTAAAATTCTCGTTAAATAAGGTCGAAACTTTGAACGATTTCCACGAGTCTCTTTTATGAACACTTTGATAAAGTATTATAGAAAAGATTATGAGCGGTTATATTTATATCATAATTTAAAAAAAAGAAAAGAAAGAAATTAATTAAACTTTTCTAACTTTATTCTTAATATACATTTAATTATAATCTTAATAATTATTATTATACATGTGCATTTAATAGACGTTTGTTCCGGTTCGTTCATATATAAATATTTCAAATGGTTAGAAAAAAAATCGTAACAAAACACAAAAAAAATTAAATTATTAGCCTACCCACTGTATTACATTTTTCCATTATATTTTTATTCGTCTAATTTATATCACACAATGTATCAATGGTGTACCTAACACTATAATTTAAACTTTTCTAGAGATTGTATTTAATCCTTAGACGAATAAAGAAGAAACAAATTCAATAATTTGTAATAAAAAGTAGGACCAATATTATACGAGAGTAATAGGCATTGGGGGTAGGGAAAAGAGGGAGTGAGGTTTGAAAAATAACACATAGGACGATTACATCGAGTAAACCACATGAGAGTTTTTCGTGTTACCTCTATAAAGAAACGATTCGAGCGAGTCACGGGAGTACGTGTTCTAAAATCTACATAATGGGGCCCCTCCCCCTCTCCTCCTCCTTCTCTTTCCAATCCTAAGCTTTCAAAAACTCACCACCACCTGTCGGCTAGAAGACCTTTCCCCATTTCTACGAGATTGACTCGGTCTTCTCAGGGTTGGTTGGGGTTTCGTGTGTATGCGAAACTTTACTCACACTTATTCCTTCTCTCTCTCTCCTTTTTCTTTTTTTGGTTCTCTTTCTATCGTAGGAGAGAAGAAGTAGAAGAAAAAAAGAAAAAGAACGAACGAACGAACGACTTTCTTTCTTCCGAAACAATGGCCGAGCCAAGCAAGCTCGATCTCTGCCCGCCGGCAACAATTTTTAAAAATAGTTTTTTTCGCACTACTAGGTTCATGCACCCCTTAAAGAGAGAGTACTCTCTCTCTCTCTCTCTCTCTCTCTCTCTCTTGCTACTTTTTATTTTTTTCCTTCCTAGTTTTAAAGACGCGAGAAGAATTCATTTCTTCGTGCAATTGCACCATTACTTATCATTTTATTATTATTATTATTATTATTGTTATATTAAAAATGGAAAATAATGTTCTCTCATGACTTATTTGTTGGAGATATTAAAGAAACCGAAAAGTAATTTCAATATTTGTTTATCACATATCAAATCGTTGCGGTGTTCTTCAAAGTGGTGTTTAAATTTAAATGTAAAATAAAACTACATTACTTTCCGATCTCCCTATATATATATATTTTTTTTAAATACATTATCAATGTTAAAAAAAATTATTAGCATCAGTATTAACCCTAATATCACTCTTACTATAAATGAACAAAAATTTACTGAACAAAATACCGATCGAATAATTGGAAAATATATTTTTATCGTCTTTATCCGATTACTTCTTATCTTTCTTCTTTTTCTCAATCGATTTAATTTATTGAAAATTAGTAGATAATAATTTGAGATTAAAAGTTGGACGATTTCAAACTTATAGAAAAATATTTAACCATTATCTCTCTCTCTCTTTCTCTCTTTCTTACTCGAGAAAATTATTTAATATTAATCGTAGTTTCTAATATTTAAAGAAAATCTAAAGATAATCCTTATAATTAATCTAAGATGATCCGATGTTAAATTTAAAAGATTATTCGATCGAAATAGTCTTAGTTAGGATTGACGAAATCTTATCGAAATCTTATTTTTATTTTTTTTTCTTGTGATTTCAGCCATGCGAAAAGCCAAGTGATTTTCGTGCAGAACAATGTGCGGCATTCGACGATATACCTTACAGTGGACAATTGTTGAAATGGTATCCACATTACGATCCTGCAAGGCCCTGTTCTTTGATTTGTCGTGGTGAACAATCGCTTGATAATACCCTCAATCGATTGCAACAGCAACAACAACAACAACAACAACAGCAGCAAGGCTCCAACAAGAAAAAACTTAATCATGATCCTCAAGATGATCTACAATTTGATACAGACGAGACTATTGTTGTACAGTTAGCTGAAAAAGTCGAGGATGGGACTAGATGTTATTTGGATGGTCATGACATCTGCATTAATGGCGAATGCATGGTAAAGTTTTTTTAGTTTTTTCTTATAATTATTATTTAATTTATAGTATGTAAATTTATGTTTTTAATCGTATTTTCTATGACGTAATATTTAAGTTTATTTAATATTTTTGTTAGAAATATATTTTTTACGACAAAGAAAATTATTTTTTTCTTAATGAATATTAATATATGAATAAAATTTATGTTAATTTTGTTTTTCATTGAATTATTACTTTTTACAAATTATAACATTTTATATAATTAAATATTTGTATAATTTATTTCACGACAGGATATTAATTGTTGAACGAACATTATTTGTTGTTGCAGTTTAAATAGATTTTGAATTACGAATAAATATTAATCTTCGTAGAATCGTATTTAAGGTTCGATAGAACTAACGTGGCTTTAGGATAAAAATTGTTCGTACTTTCATACGTTCATCGACTTCCATAGACTTATCCTCGCGTGATGATATCAACGACCTACAGACCCGTATGAATTATCAACATTGCCTCGTGCGACTGACCAGTTGTTCTCGTCATTTTGTTTCTTCTCTTCTCTTATTTCTTTCCAAGTTTTCTAACTTATTCTAGTAGAATATATTTTTATATTTCGGAGAATTCAACGTACTATCACATTCATTCGAATATTTTATAAAGAGTTGAAAATCTATATATAAAATCTTATTGAGAACATACGAAAAACTGTAACTCCTGGAATAAAAAATCTTCAGAAAAAAAGAAAAACTTTAATCAAAAAATGTATGTAAAATTTTCTCTGTTTCAACAAAAAAAAAAAAGAAATGAATATGAATATTCGTACATCGATTTATGTAATAGATATTACATGCATACGTAGGAACTATCGATTCGGTTGTAAAAGCAAATAAAACATTTTTGACCCTTATTCCATCCTTCTTGAACGTTTGTCATAGTTTCGAGAAAGGACGGAAGAGAAACATCAGTAGCAGGTGTTTCATGCGTGGTTTGCCAAAGCCAGTTCTGTCTGTCCTAGGCAGATTCAATTTTACCAGTTTACCAACTGTATTTCACTTATCATGATCTCTCTTCTACGTATGAAAAGATACATAGTATTGTTTTACTATTCGATTTACTTTCGAAAACTTTAATTTTTCAAAAAAAAAAATAATCAATCGATTAGTACATTGTCAAAACTTAAAATTAAATATTTTTTAGTCAAACAATAAAATTTAAAAGATTTGATCGAGAAGTTTAAAAATATAATATTTTTTATGCATTACGTTTTAATAAAAAAAAAATTTTAAATATAAAAACTAAATTTTTAATCGTTTTAAAAGAAAAATTCGTAGATATTAAGTACGATGACATAAATTTAAAATATTGCACCTGAAAATATGCAACCGTTGATACTTTGTAAGCTCGGGTATTTATATTACTCTTCTTTACATGCCTGTACGAATGGGTTTACTGTCGTTAGGAGCTTAAAAAGTTTCTTACTGATAGATGACACTCTTATGCATAATTCTCAAATACGTGGGTATAACGTGTTGCCTGTTTTCAGGCGCATATAAAATAAGTATTAAAATATAATATATATATATATATATATATATATATATATATATTATATTAATACTAAAAAAGAAAAAAAATTCCATGGAATTAAACGATCATTCTTGAATATTAAATTCTCTTCCAACTAAATAAGAAAATATTGAAGTTACAGATAGAGATACATTCATTAATCATTTATAATGAATTTAAACTGGACAGACAACATAGAACGCAATGGAATTAATTAAAAATTAAGTCATGATTCCTTAACGTTTTCTATGGTGCTCTGAGAAACGAATAAAAACAAAAAAAGGAACGAAAATTCTTCGAGTCTCGTCAAACGGAAGTCAAAACGAAGCGGAAGAGGAAAAGATGAAGGAAGATTAAAAAAGAAAAAATAAGAAAAAAAAGAAGAAGTAAATGGTAGAAAAGAAAACTAACCTACCTCGTCGGATGTTAAGTTTAAACGGATTTTCAAATTTGCTTTAAGACATTTTCCTACGTTTCGTTATTTTCTAGCTAGAAGTTTTTAAAAGAACTTTCCACTAACGAGCCTTCTTCTACTTTTTCTGCTTCTTCTGCTTCTTCTTCTTCTTCTTCTTCTTCCTTCTAATTTCTCTATTTCTCTCTCTCTCTCTCTCTCTCTCTCTCTCTGTCTGTCTCTCCCTTACCTTCTCTGTTTCTGTTGCTAATATTTACCATAGGTTTGTCGGAAAAAGATGACATTAGAATTTTTCTATGAAAATATTAGCCTTACAGAATTCATATGTAAACATTCGTTATCGAACTTATGTGAAAAATGTTTTATATATTATATATGTACATATATATGACGAAGTACTTCATAATCGTGATGTAAAATTACGTTCGCCGCAATGTGTTCATTAGTACCCTCAACCTACCCCCCATACTCTCTCATTCCCTACTTCCTTAACATTTTATCACTTATGCGCAACGCGCTTTACGCTATTTTTCATAAGAGCGTCATCGCTCTTCTACCGAACTCTATTCTAGCGAGAGAATAATAACGAGTTAACGATTATTTTGAATAACGAGTCAAAGATAAAAGTTCCGAGAAAATCTTATGAGAATAATATTATGAATTACCGATTAAAAGTTTCGAATGGTTATTTAAATTTTAAAAGATAGAGATATATTTAAGAAAAAATGGATACCCCTTTGGAGTAACTCGAAACGACTGTCCTAAACTTTTATTCGAGCTAGCAATCATCGTATCATCGAATTTCTCAATCTTTCTAATATTTTAAATACGCATTTTTCTTTTACATTTTCGAAGTTTTTCTCGATATTAGCAAATAGGTGTCGAATATGCAATTATTTTCAAATAATTATTACTCTGAACAACATGGCAAATAGAAAATAACGGAACGTCAAAATCAAACTGATTAAACACTGATATAACTAAATTTACCAATTAACAGAATTTGTGACGTCAACGAGGACGAGAAATATACGTGCACGACCCAGAATATTGTTTAGAAATACAAACCGAGGATTATCATTTCAATTAATTAGGATTATAAATTTAAACCAAAATCGAATGTGTGGAACACGTGTTTCATTCTCATTTATTTTATATCTCCTATCTGGTTTCCTAAAACATTGATCCTAAACATCATCTAATTATAATTAAGAACGTTAAATTTACATTAAAAAAATAAGAAACTTACGATACAATCTAATGCACAGAGACAATTTTGTGATATGTTTCTTTTGAATTTGATTCGAATTTAAGAAAATTGAACAAAACTCAGATGGAAGTTGAAATAATACAGAAGAATCGTTTAAATAAAACCCAATAAAAAAAAAAAGAAAAGAAAAATCTCAAAAGAAACGATGAAAGAATACTATTCTTATCGATTTTAAAGCAGTAGAAACTCTTGGCAATCTTATTCTTCTTTCTCTTACCATCTTTCAATCTTTCTTTATCTTTCGCTTTCTGTTTCTCGTTAGGATTCTCGTAGAATTCGCAGGAGTTGACGGTCTTCGAGGAAAGGTAGGAAGGTAGAGTAGGATAGGTAGAGGTAGGTAGGTAGGTACCGTCGAGAAAATAATTAACGGAATTTCATAACCGCGAGAATGAAGTTGGAAGGACAATATCTAATCAGCAGACGAGTACTACGAGTGTAATTAAGCGCGTAGCCGAGGCTCCGGTAAACGTAAACTGGCTTTGCATTATTAAAGGCTCGCCTGGTGCATCCTTTCTTCCGCTTCGGACGGACATGCTCGATGTGGCCCCAAGCCCACCACGACTCCCACTCGTTTCCGCTTTTGTATTACCTTCTACTCGTTAGAATTTGTCTTCTACCAGAGTTTCACTGGAAATTGCTTTCCTGCTCTCTTCCCAATCCTCTCTCTCTTTCTCTCTTTCCTCTGTCTGTCTTTCTTTATCTGTCTCTTTCCATGTTATTTCTCTTTCTCTTTCTCTCTCTCTCTCTCTCTCTGACTGTTTCTCTATCTGTCTGTCTTTCTCTTACTCGTTTCTTCCTGAACACTTGTTAATTTAATAAAAAGAAATCAGAAGTTAATTGGAAAAGGAAAAACAATTGTACAACATATTTTAGTTAATTTTTTTCAATACCAGTCGTATAGTTTATCGTCTATCAAAAAATATTTTTGAAACGTAATTATTACATTTTGTTTAATTCTGTTCGTCTAAAAAAAAAAGAAAAATGAAAGAGAGAATAGTAGAAAAAGAAAGAAATCGAAGTAACGCATTTCTAAAATTGAAACGTAACTCTAGAAATTTTTTTGTTATCTATATAAGTCATTCCTATCAAAAAATATGTAAAAAATATTATACATTTGAATTTAAAAAATTGTTTAAATTCAATAGATAAACGTTTATTCAAACAATAGAGAACTAGAGATAGAAATAAAAGTAACAAATTATTGAAACAGAAAAACGTAGTACTAGTCATGCTATTGTTTCAAATAGAAAATATTTCAAAAATATATTTTAATTCCGAGATTTTAGAAAATCCAATCGTTATCCATTAGTTTTGAAAAAATCAACAAAATACTAACTTAAGAGAATAAAATGTAAAAATAACGCATTGCTGAAACGTAAAACGTTCTTTTAACAATTTCCATCTAGATTTTCTTGAAAAACAAAATAAAAGAGAAAATAAAAGTAAAAGAAAATAAAAAGAAATGAAACTATCGAAAGAAATATCGCTACTATCTTAACGATAAAATAGGTAGATTTTTACCGTAGTAAGATTCTTGAACGTCCAACGTAAATCCCATTGTTTCCACTAAAAATACAGAAAAACGATGAGAAAAAGGGAAAGTAGAAAAGAATGAAGATAGAAAGAGAGGATAGAAAAGCTCTTTCTATTTCTCTCTCCTTCTCTCTCCCCTTTTTTCTTTCCCTATCTCTCTTGTGACCTACAAATCTTATTATCGAAAGATCCACGTTAAAAGAACCGAGAAAAAGGTGTAAAAAGGAAGATGGAAAGGGTATTCCAAGATGTTGGAAAAAGGCGTATCGTAAAGTAGTAAAAATATTTGCAACGTTGAATACACAACGCGTGATACTGGTTGGCCATTAATAAGGTATTTCGAATGCACTCTTCGTATAAATAGGATTAATAATCATAAAAGCGTTTCATCTCTCTTTATTTTATGGGAATAAGTAACGAAATGCAAAGTGCTACATTTTCATAAATAATATTCCATTTGGAAGATAAATATTTCACGTATTATATAACAAATTCTTCTTTTTATTCATTTATATCGAAAATGAATATAACGCTTATATTTTTCATCGAAAATATTAATTATAAATGTTTTTTATTTTTAAATATCTATTTATATTTCATATATTGTAATAAATTTTAATCAGCTTTATATA
Source organism: Polistes dominula (assembly GCF_049000335.1). Classification (NCBI taxonomy): domain Eukaryota; kingdom Metazoa; phylum Arthropoda; class Insecta; order Hymenoptera; family Vespidae; genus Polistes; species Polistes dominula. Next base: position 6,921,627 of record NW_028300925.1, on the reverse strand, counting down.
TTTAAAATAAATAATATTGATATTTTCTTTTTATTGAAAGTGCATTAAAATTATGAAATATTCTTTATCTAAATAACAGTGAAAAGTATTTTCTTTCGTAAAACAATTTTTGAATATTTATAAATATTAAATAGTGAAAACAAAATATAATAGATAATATTTTGTTGTCTATATTATTCATTCCAATGTTAATTGCTGTACGATCAAATAATATACCCTACAATATTACGCATATAATCCAGTAGAGAATATGAAATAATAATGAATCGATTGTATTATTAACAAACGTCAAATGTGCTCAATTAATCTATGCGCATTAATAATAATTTAAATTTTGACGAGTAAATTATTATTAAATGTATGAGGAAAAAGTACCATAATATATCAATCAATATCTATTGATTTTCAATATTGTTGATCCAACGGATATATACCGATAGATAGGATTATAAAAATGACAGTCGATATGGGGTAGTGGTGGCGTTGGTGATGGAGGTAAAGAGAAAACGAGTTAGGAGTATATGGGAAGAAGGGGAAGGATGCCATTAAGTTTCACCATCTTTCATTTCGCACGTTCGACCGACTTTTCTCCTCCCCCGTTTCTTCCAGCTTGTTTACTTAGAGAAATAAGAGCTTTCTTCGATGGCCCCTATTTTTCAATTATCGCACTTCAACCTGACATACTACATTTTAGCTAGTGTAAATCTAATCTCGCAGTACCAATAGAAAGCGATGTTAAAATCTATAATGTCCACTAAATGTCCAACACGAAACTTAACACTTTCATTCTTATTCTTATTCAAATTAAATTACATTATTTCGATTTATCTATTTGTATTCATAAATTTTATATACATTTGTTTTTCTTTTTTTATAAAAATCTGATCAAATATTACCTAAATTATTTTTTTATATATTTATTAAATCATTTAGATTAATATTTAGAGAAGTGTTACTCTATTTTAGTTGTTGCTAATAATAATCATCATTTTTCGATAAAAACTTATTTTTTAGTATTCATGAAATTATTTTCGAAGTAATTTTTTTTTACGTCTTTTGTATATATTAAATATTTCGAAATTATTCTTTAATACATACATTTATAATTATAAATGTAAATTCACTATTTAACTTAGAATATATTATTCATCTTTTACTTTATATATTTTCCATATCTAAACACGTAAAATTTCAACATATATACATAGAAAACGCAAGAACTCAGATACAATAACATTTGCATAAAACTATATGTGGAAATATAGTTATCGTAGAAACGAATCGACGAGTGAAAAAAAAAATAAATAGAAAGAGGAGGAGAAATGGTAAAGGAATGCGGAAAAACGAATTCATCCTCCTGTGAAATTAAATCTCAATATAACGTTCATACATATATACCGCGTACACATACACACACACACACACACACTTCTACCTACTATACAGAAACACTCAGTTCGCGACTCTTCTCGAACGAATTATTATTCCGCCCACAAATTCCGTCAAATAGCCACTATCGAACACACGAAGTTCGATCTTTTGAAAATACGTGTATGTATGTATAAATACATACATGTATGTACATACATATATATATATATACGTGTTCGAACGTGAACACGTTTGCGATTTCATGCACGATGCAACTCTGTTTTGTTCGCGTATACAAAACGTAAAAGCAATTCATTAAAAAAAACTACACACAAATACACACACACACACACCAATAAAAATACATGAATGAAAAGAAATATCCACACAAATATATTATTGATTATTTTCTCTAGTCCAAAAATATAAATAAATTATTTTTCATAATTATATATGGAAGGATGACTATTGAATACATATTCGTTAAATTTCGGACAGTTATTATTTTCTTACATTATAAATAAATAAATATTCTATATTCAAGATATATATATATATATACCTAAAATCATACATGTTTTATATAACCATATTTCTTATCCCTAGAACAACCTGAAATCATCCCTGAAATTATATCCACATATTTTAAAAAACACCACCCTCCATATAAAATTTATTCTTTTACGATCAATATCTTATACAACATTATTTCTACTATATGATTAAGTTCTTCTTCTTCTTTATTTTTTGAAATAACAAAATTAATTACAAATTTAATAACAAATTTAATTTTTTGAAATAAAAAAAATTACTTGATTAGAGGAGAAACGTATTTCCGTGCAACATAATACGAGAGTCGATATACTTATATTTCTATTAACGATGTATGAAAAATAATCTTTTAAAATATCAAATTACTTTGGTTTTATTCGTTGCTCGATCGCGATCCATGGATCTCATTAAGCTCACGTCTATCTTTTTTTATTCTACATCTCTTTTCTCTTCTCTTCTCTTCTTTTCTCGTTATCCTCGTTACTTTCTAGTATGGTTCGTTCTTTCATCTTTTTCTCTCTCTTTCGTTCTCTTTCTTTCTTTTGAACACACTGGATAAGAGATGAATAATGTACTTTTCTTGAGGTACGAGCAAACCTCTATGCAAGCTGAATGACAAATCAGTCTACGGTGTCCAAGCCAGGTCACGAATCGACGTCAACCTTTTTCTCATTCCTTCCTTCCTTCCTTCCTTCCTTCCTACTATTCTGAAGATTTTTCTTAACTTCTTACCAGAGGGAGGATACTCCTCGCCACCCTATATAGCTTTCTCGGTCTACAAGAAATAACTTTTCCTACCGTCTTTTGCTAATTTTAAATACTCACTTTTTACTCCCACTCTCATGGACAGGAGATAATGGGACTAAACGAGAAAAAGAAACTTGATTGATTTTAAATGTTAAATATAATATTGTCGAAGAATAAAAGAAATGGAATAATTTAAGAATTGCAAACCGTTAATTAATATTTTTTTGTAATTATCACGAGTTTATAATTAATATAATTGTTTTTAACAATTGTAGGATACAATTGTACGATATAATATGAAATAAAAATTGGTTCATATTTTTTTTTTATAAATATAATACAATTATATATGAGTATTAATGTTACTAAAAAAATATATGCACATATATATTCGTATAGAAGTTTTCGTTGAATTTTTATTAATATATATTTTTTTTTACCTCATTTTTATTTATCCATTTTCTCTATTTCTTTTTATAAAATAGTTACTAATAAAACGTCAATATTTTTGTTCATGTTACAGAAAGTAGGCTGCGATTTGCGAGTCGGAAGTAGCAAGAACACGGATGCGTGCGGTGTATGCGGCGGAAATGGATCAAGCTGTCAATCGAAATATTCTTGGGACTTGGAACTGATATCCGCTTGCTCGAAGTCTTGCGGCGGAGGTAAGTAATTTCTTATTTCCAAACGATCACTTCTTCTATCTCCTCTTCGAAGGAATACGATGATAATTTTCTTTTGACGAAAAAATTTCATATCAGAACATTCGCGACGTCTTTACGAAACGAAAGCGTATCTTTTACTTTAACCATCTTTATAAAATAAGATTGAAATTTTAAATTAAAAATATCCTTTCGTTCCGACTAGCAATTAATTTTATTTTCATTATATTACTTTTACAAAAATTTCATTAATTCAACAAATTATCCAAACAGTATTTTAAATCGAGAAAACGTTTGATTTATTATAAAAAATAATAATGACAAATAAATTGTGTTTTCATTAGATAAATAAATTATTTGATTATTAGAACACGAACGATAAGATTAAAATTAAATTAAATAAAATCGATATCTTTGTGTGAGTTCGTTGAATTTAAATCTATTTAATAAATAAATTCAATTAAATTAGAATGATTTCACGTGCAAGTAAACTCTCGCTCTCTCTCTCTCTCTCTCTCTCTCTCTCTCTTTCTCTCTTTTATAAACGAACGAAAGAATTTCCGGCTTCTTTTTATCCAGTATTTTGTCGTACGCAGGTTTTAAAATAGCAATGCCAGTTTGTAAGGCTGTCGGTACGGACGATCGCGTTGTCGACGACAGCCATTGCAAGAACGACGAGAGACCAGAGAAGGCCTTGATACCGTGCAACACGCATCCCTGCACGACAAAGTGAGTATTGTTGCACTACTATGCACCAGAGAAAATAATATTAGAAATACAATTTATTAAAACAAAACAAAACAAAATCCTTTCTCTTTTACTATTTTCTTCTTTTTTTTTTTTTTTTGTTAATTTAAATTATTATCGTTGTTTCTTAATTTTCATGCTTTTTATTTAACATATTATAAAATGTTAAAATGTATCCTATATAAAGGAATAAAGCTTATAAAGATTACAAAGAAAAACTTAAAGGGAAAAAGTGGGATTAATTAGTTGATCTCTTTGTCTCTGTCTTACTTTCTCTTGTATACACATTGTATATATATATATATATATATATATATATATATACATATATAGATGTTCGTGTTTCATAACGTAGAAGAGTAAATTCAACGACGTATTTCGTATCGTCGAGGGTTTCCTCTAAGCGTTGGTGCTAACAAGAGACAGCTTCGTTTAGCATTTCTCACACCTCGGCTTTGAATATTTCAGAAATTCGTCAGGTGCGAACGTTCCATCTTTTCTTGAGAGGATTTTTGTAGGACGAGAAGAAAGATAAAAGAAAAAAAATGAAAAAAAGAATACGAATTCTGGTTCAACAACGTTTCTGAATTAAAATGAATCGATCGCAATAGATCAATTAATTTCTTTTACTAATTTTCTTAAATTTATAACATAAAGAAGTTTCATTTATCTTAAACTAATAAAATATTAAATAGTTTTAATTAGAAAAGAAACATAATAACGTTTAGTTAGATGCAATCATAAGTCTATTATATTTTTATTTTAAAAAATATTTTCATAAATTGAACAAATAAGTATCGATTATCTAAACGACCTAAAACGAAAGAAAAAAAAAGAAAAAAGCACGAAATTTCATGAAAATAGTATAATAAAGGGAAGGAATCGTTATCAAAGTCAATTGATCTTCCACTTTTCGAATTAAAACGAGTTTCGTTCGAGCAAATATCGCTTTTACTACTTGCAACCTTCGAGAAACAGCCCCATCGCGTGTTTCTCCTCTTTCTCTTCCTCTTTCCCTTCCTCTTTCCCTTCCTCTTCTTCTTCTTCTCTACGATAGTCAAACGATAATGGCTTCGGGACTTCGTGTTGTAACGCGACGTTCAATGATTCGAATCGTACGTACTTACGTTGAATTACAAGCGTAAAAACTCATCGAAAGACCAACGTAATTTCTCTTGCGATAAATGCATTGTGACCCACCCCCATGAATTAGTTTTTATCGAGCGAATAGTGAATTTTATGAACCGGATATTTTTTTTGTTAAAGCTTGTAGAAACGCTTTTGCAAATACATTATCACTACTATCATAACTATATTACTATCACTATCACTACTACTTCTACTACTACTTCTACTACTACTTCTACTTCTACTATTACTAACACCATTATACAATTGTAAGTACTACCACTGTTACTGTGACTATTACATTCCTACGATTACAAATATAACTGTTACTACTACTACTACTACTACTTCTTTTACTACTGAAAATACTGCAAGCAACGTGCTTTATGTAACAGTCATACTCGTGGCAATGTGCCACTACCACGTCAAAAGATAGATACAAGAAGAATATTCTTCCTCCATAGTATTTCGACGTTCAAGCTTTTTTTTCTTTCCATTTTTTCCTTACTTTTTTCTTTTCTCCTTTACTTTCAGATGGATAAGCGGAGAATGGAGCAAGTGCAGTGCCAGTTGCGGTGGTGGATCAAGAACCAGAGCTGTCTTTTGTACCGAAGAAAATGGCAACGAAACTACCAAGGTAAAAACATATTTTCAACAATATTTTCTTTTCTTAACCTGACTTTTTATCGAGTCAATATTTTCATAACATTTTTCAATTCGTATTTTCAAATAAAATTGTTCGTATTGATGGATTAATCTATCTAGTCAAAATATTGACTGTTTAACTATTTTATCAAATGTAGAACAAATATTAACCAACGAAATAATTGATCAATAAACAAATGTGGTAGGTGAAAAAAAAATTACTACGAGACGCATCGATATTTTTTGATATTTCGAAATGTAATATTTATCATTCCTTTTACGCGAATCATAAAAAAAGAAAATACGGTAGATATATGATTATCCTCTTACATCGATTCGTCGAACGTATCCTTAACCTCGTTTGGTTCGTTTAAGCTTAGAGGACTAGTTCGTGGTTCAGCGACATTTCGTCGTAAAATTTTTCATCCGAGACTCCCTGGCTCGATGCAAATTCGCGAATCTCATTCGCCTTGGTGATGCATAAGTGCGAAGATGGAGAAATAACATTCGTGTATGGTACTTCATTTTCTTTTTTGATAAAATGTAGCACGGAAATACCAGGATGAGACAAATTTTTAAACCATTTGCAATAGACCTATTTTATATATTTTTTTTTTTAAATAAACTAAGAAATAAAGAATATTTAAAATTAATATTTTTGGTGATTAATGAATAATTAGTAATTCAATATTATTCATAAAGTTTTATTATAGACAAAAGACATCTTTTAATACAACTAAAAAATAAGTTTGATATTATAATTTTTGTTTGAATAGAGATTTAACGACAAACATAAATCTGATTGTTACAGCTACCTGAGCACAAATGCAGTATTAGCCACAAACCACGGATTCAGGAGACCTGTAACATTATCTCTTGTCCAATGTGGGAGGCAGATCAATGGAGCGAGGTTTGTATAGTTCGATCTTACAAGAACATACCAATCTCGATTGCCATTTAATCGAGCGTTCCAGAAATCAGAATTTATGTATATACACTTACGTATATACTTACTATATATATAGTATAGTATATATATATAGATATATATACACTAGTGGTCAAAATTATTTGATCACGTAAAAAAAATATAGATTAATTTTCAAAATACATAGAAAATAATTTAATCGAGACAATCGTTTAGTTTCGTGACAAAAATTACAAAACTATAAATCAATTTTATTAAAAAACCACTCACGATAAAATTGAAAAGAATTCTCTCATACTCTTGAAATCCTTAGTGACGTGATCAGAAAAATATTTAATCGATATATCGAAAATACGTTTAAGACAAATGAAATTCTTTCGACGGATGATACATTCGTATTGAACGTATGTAATTGTGAATTTTTTGCAACGAACAATCAATCGATTTCTCATAAAAATGTTTAAAAAAATAAAGAAAAAACTAGGTCATTTATTTATTCAAGCTTTCTATTATTTTGTAAGTTGGTTAAATAATTTTTTTATATCTGTAGTTTCCTGTTGTCTTACGTACTCCATTGAGGTACAAGGAAAAAGCTCTCTCGTGACACGTTCGAACGATTTGCAGGTGAAGAGTGTCAAGTGTAGAAAGCGGTTTAAACGGGCTTCCTCGAGATTTCTATGAGAGTCTTCGAGTTCGACTTTTTTCTTTGTTAAAAAACTTTTCAAAGGTTCTGTTTTTAGAAAAGAGGAAGATGAACGGGAAGGGAAAGGGATTTCTTTGTTATTACAAAAAGAAAGGTTAACATCAAGGAGACGTATAAATGTACAGATTATTCTTTTGTAACAAGGTCGTTAGGTTCTTCAAAAAAAAACTGCCATCTCATGTAAATTCGTCTTGTACGAAATAAAAAAAACTAATAGGATAATTATTAATACCAAACGAATGATGATTCAATGTGAATTCGTTTAAAGGATTTAATTTTTTAATTGGACAATTATTCGCATCTTATACGAAATATTAAAATACAATAATAAATATATTTTAAATACGCTGATTAATTAAATATTAACCGTCAAATAAATCAAGTATCTTATTAAAAATTTATAGTTCCAGTCTAAACTGCAAATAACGAATAAAAGCATGTGTTATAAAATATGATTATAATATTATATGTATAAATGAAATTTAAAATTTTAATATCATAAGACAACAGAGAATAGTAGAATAAAAAAATATAAAATGAGTTCGTAATTGCACTTACAAATTCTTATCACGTTCCATGTTCTACAGAGATTTACCAAATTCTACAAAGACGTTAAAAGTATACCGTGTGTTAGAAACATCGTGTAATACAAAAAGAGAATAACCAGTATATATTCAGTTGAACTTATATCACGCGTGTTACCAAGGTGGATCGGTCTATCCGATTTTCTGGCTGACGTGACGAGAGTGATGTTATACGTAACAACGACAAATAGGCTCGTGCATTCCAACATTCATACGTTTTCACCATAAACGACAAAGAGAGATATCGTGTATTATGTAAATCAGAATAAAACGTATGCAAAAACAAAAAAATAAAACAAAAGTAGTCCCATAGAAAAGAAAATGGGGAAGATGAAATCAAGATAGTAGATTAGTTTCAAAGAGATACCTATTCGCGATGTCGTGTTGTTTAAAAAAAAAAAGAAAATAAAAAGAAAGAAGTATAGAGTAGAAAAATACAGCTTTTGAAATCGTAGAATGTATGCAGTGTAGGGACTTGCGTGCACCCGACAGTTGCTAGACGACACGTTCGAGAGAGTTTCCAAATAATAAATGCTCGACTAGGGAAAAACATTTATTTATTTTTCAGAGGGAGTTTATATAAGTCCTATAGAATTAAGTCGAGTATCAAACCTAACTCCCTTTTTCTCTTCATAATCTTCATAGAAGCTTGGGGGTAACGTTTCTTGGTATCTCTTTGAAGGATATTTCGGGTTGTATCAGCCATTGACATCAAACAAGACAATTTACTCGTCAAACGACCCTCTCTCTCTTTCTCCCTCTAACTATCTCTCTATCTTCCACTTTATGTTTCCTGAGTCGTTCCATCCAGTCTCCGAACGTTTCACTACCTTCCAAGTCTTTAGGAAAACGGGACGCGGTTTTTCGTGGTTTAGGATGGAGGGTAGTTGAAAATAGACACTCATGTCAGCCGTACCGAGATAGAACATAGAAAAAGAAAGAGAAAGAGAAAGGGAGGGAGAGAGTTTTGGAGGAATATAGGGAAAGTATATAGTTGACGAGAGCACTCAGCAACTCTGGAAAGAGAAAGAGAGAAAAAGAGAGATCCATTCTCTCGGAAAATGGCTCACGTTGTACAACGAATCCAGTACTACTCCTCGTTGGAACACCAACTCGAGCTACCCCTCTCCTTTCCACCCTTCTTTCTCATTCTCGTGATACAACACACGGGTAGTAAAACGCGAGGAAAATACACCGATGGATGGGCACAATGCTGATCGAGACCGTGCCATTAACAGGCACGCCTGCCGTTCAAGAGCATCGAAAAAAATCCTCTCGCGATAACAAAAATTCAATTCTTTATTTTTTTTTTTTTAGTTTTTTAATCCTCATCCGCTTATCTATTCATCTCCTTTTATCTAGATTACTTTTTTTTAATCTATATTTGTTTTTTCTTTATCTTATTTTTATATTTCTCAGTTAGTCACGATAAAATTGCAATTCTTTAGTTCGTTGTACAATACTATTCCTACTTCATACGTATATATACTTTTGTTGGTACATATGTAGTGTATATCCATACATGTGTGTATAATAAATGTGATTCAGATAGGAAAAGAACGATTTAGGATTTTTCGAGTCTGACTCCATGGCGCCTTCGCGAATTTAAGACTCGTTTTGGCATCCTACTACGAATACTTTTCATAGTAACTTCCTCAGTCGTCCTTTATCACCTTCTCTCGTTTCCTATTTCCTATCGTACATTGTACGACTTTTATAAATAATACAGTAACCCCGAAATGATTCCAAAAGATTTTTCGTACTAACGGTAACCAATGTTATTTATAATATCGATCAATAATTTTCTCCGAGATAAATTTGATCGAAATAAAAATAAAAACCAAAAAAAGAATAGATACAAACGTTGAAAAATAAAATATTATTTTTATTTACAATTATTGTTCGTATAAACAATATCGATTGTATAAAACGTCGTAATTTATTGCAAACAATTAAAGATTCGGTGTAAATCGTGTAAATCTTTCTTTTTAATAATATTGCAATAAATAAAAAAATGTTTCTTGAACAAACAAAATACAAGAGAATATGAACGAATTGAAATTCTTAAAATTAAAAATGAGAATGAAAGAAAAAAAATGAGAAACAATATTATATAAGGGAAAAAATATTTTAAAGTTTATACGAATATTTGAAAAATTTGTCTGATAAGAATAAAATAGAAAGAGAGAGAGAAAGAGAAAAATAAAGATAGATAGACAAATATTAGATCGATGAAGGACGAACGACCTCATGGCGCCGAGGCAAGCTTTTAGTGCTCGTTGAGACGCGCCGACGTTCAATGCCCACTCTCTACAATAGAAAAGAAAAAGAATGATAAAGAAAGAGAGAGGGGGGTGAATAGAGAGAGAGAAAAAGAGAAAGAGAAAGAGATTGAAAGAATTTCGTCGTGGTTTCTCTCGTCGTAGCATCTGTACTACCAGCAAATCGAGATGTAACTTCGCGAAATGTCCCCTGGACTGAGTCCAAACGTAGCCACTAGCTATGTAACTTCCACTAAGGTTTTATATGTCACGTCGATATCTCTACGAAACGTTCTTTTATTTTTCCCCTCTTTTCTAAAATTTCAACGGCATATATATACCAAAACTTTTTTCATTCGTTATACTCTGAACTTTAAATATTGTTTTGTTTTCTTTCCGATTTTTTTTATTTTTTATTACTACAATCTTATTATATGATACAACCCATACCCCAAGGATAAATAAATAAAATTATTAATAAAAGAAAAATCAATAGAGTATATTTTAAACGTTGATAGAATAATTTTTTCTTTTTTGTTTATGTTTAAAAAGAATACTAGATTTGAAGTTACAAATGGGTGATCTATTAAATTTACGTTAATTGGAATATATTATTATTTTTATCATTTTATTTTATAAGTAGTATCGATAAAAAAAAATAAAAAATCAATAAGCTGTAATAGATATGAATTTTTTGTTTTTTTTTGTTTTAACAAAATAAATTAAGTTATCTATTATAGAATTTTTTAGTTTGATCTACTAAAATATATGCAATCTTAGATATTTTATTTTCAGTAGATAAAATAATACTTTTATATATTTGCAAAACCCCAATAATCAATAACCAAGTTGCAGTTGAATGTAAAAATGATAAATAAAAAGTCGTTTAATCAATGTAATCAGTATAATCTTGAACAGACAACACGATGGAAGAAAAACGAATAAGTTTTTGGTATGGTCCGACAGAAATTTGGAAATTCTCCAAATTTGTCGTGTTACAAAGTACACAACAAGAAAAAGAGAGAAAAGAGAGAAACAGAGAGAAAGAGAAGCTCTTCTCTCACGCGTGAGAATGAAATTCGGTTTACTACAAAACTTATTGTCCATGTTGTTGTAATCCGTATATACATACAAACGTAACAAACACGCACATTCGCAAACGGACAATTCGTGAAATTAGCGCTACATTCACAAATTAATGGAATTCAAATAGCGTCCGGATGTAGAACGAACAATTTATAGGAATATTTACGATGTGAGGTACGATTTATCTAAATAATTAACGCACTGTCGACGATAATTATTGTACCAGCTGGCTTCCATCCGAAATAATTTACTACGTCGATCAATCTCCGAGAAGATTTATTAATCAAATTCTAACGTTTCTCTCTCTCTCTCTCTCTCTCTCTCTCTCTCTCTCTCTTATGCTCTGTATTTAAACTATGTAATTATTAAACAACAAAATTAAATAAATATTATCTTTAATTATGACTAACAAGCGATTGATATGTGATATTTTAGTATTAAATGTTCCAAAATATCTTTCATTTTATTATTAATATCATTTCGTTTTATTTTAAATCATAAAATCAAGTGAATATCTAATTAATTAAACAACGCAATCAAATAAACGTATGAGAAACTTAATGAGATTCAAAAATATGAACCCTTCAAAAAAAAACCGTTCCTAATTATTTTATCACGAAATTAATTAATTACGTAAAATCCTTACAACCAACGTAACGTATCCTCACATTTAAAAGATCTTTTAATCAACCATTATATGATCACGTAATGATAATGAAGATGACGTCAACTGATATCATACGTAAAATTTGAAAAGGTAAACAAATTTTGGGAAAAGATAAAAATCTTACAGCACCGCGATAGCAATCTCGTTTGGTTTTTGTGTATAAAATCGTGAGATAAATTCTGTCAGTTCTTTCATGTTCTATCTCTATCTCTGTCTTTCTCTTTATCTCATTTTCCCCTGTGGTATGTAGAAATGTGAAAAATCGCCAAGAGTGTTCCCTATGGTATGCAACGTTATACTTATGATTTATTCATAAGTCCGCTAAATGTACTCGACTCTCTCAAATCGAATAGGTATTTATTAAGGTAACAGGCGCCATTTGAAATAGTACAGTGACGTTTCGTAAATCGCAAGGACGATTTCTAACGCTCGATCGTTAAAGTTAAAGGTACTACTACTACTACAACTACGATCGTTTCGAAACGTTTCGAAATTGTCTATCCAATATGTAGTAGTAATAATAGTAGAAGTAAAAGTAATAGTAGTATAGTTGTATTTGTAGTAGTAGCAGTAGTAGAATGTGCAGCGTAAAGATCGTCGACGATAAATTTCTAAATCGTAGAATCTCTTCTTCAATTCTTTTCTTTTCTTTTTGAAAGAAATAGAAATAGATAAATAAAACGTACAAATAGAAAATACGTTATCGATCGTTTTTCAAAGTATATATATATATATAGATTCTTATCATTTATGCCAAGGGTGTTTCAAAATATACTAATTTAGGTATTCTAAAATAAGACAAATTATTCATACAATTGTATGTCCAATATTATTATATTTTCATTCTTATAACCACCTGAAATCATCCCTGGAGGTATATTCAAGTATTTTAAAAACACTTTTATGTATCAATTTTTATCGAATGCTCTGGAAATTTCTCTCTCTTTCTCTCTCTCAGTTTTCTTTTATTGTTCCTTGAAATAAACGAATATTACATGTACGAACATAAACGTACACACTGTTGGCAAAAAATTCAAAATTATCACATAGAATTCAGAGAAATATAATTTTTGTGTGTTTGTCTAAGAAATTAATGATAGTCTGACATATTCTGGTCATACTAGTGATTAGTTTTTTCAGGTGCTTCTTATTGAATATTTATCCCCATCCTTCTTGTAGAAATTGCTAAAATTATTCAAATAAGAAAATTCAATTCCAAGCATATTACCATAAATTGATAATTGACTATACTAGTGTATTACAGATCTAAAAAAAAGGTATGTTGAAATCTCTTAAAATGTAATTCAATTAATAAATAATTCTTAACTTTTGGCTGATAACGTACAAATATAAACGACTGGAATAAATAAGTATGACATGATTAAATTACTCGATGGTATTTTTTGTTTCGATTTAACAGCAACCATGTAGAAAACGACCAAATTCTATGATATCGAGCGTAACATTTGTTTACCACAAATCCCATAAAAATATTTCATAATCGTTCTCGATGTATCGTTTACTTAATGATTCTCTTACACGTATATATAAACATACGAACATACGCACAGGTATGTATACGTGTTAGTGAAGTTCCGCACGCGAACAAAAATCGAGTCATCTACGATTTCTTAGCACCGTAGGTAACACGACGTACTCTCTTAGCCTTGGGGTGTTCTTTGTTATAAAATCCATCGAGACGTTACGCCGGAAAATGTCTTACATACAATGTATCTCGAGAAGAGGGAGAGTAGTAGTGGGTGGTTTAATGGGGTGGCTGAAAAACGAAAAGTATACAAAAGTAGAGTTGAGGGTACCATCGTGAGAATTTCTTAGCTATACACTCGCTTGTATCTTTATGATACGTTTATGTATATATATCTGTGTGTGTATGTGTATGTATGTATTGTCGAAAGTACGCGAGTCATGATTTACGGCGTTTCGTAGCTGATCGATGCACGAGAGTTCGCTTTTGCGATCTATCTCTCTTTATCTGCCATTTTCTATGATAAAAAGAAAGAAAGAAAGAAAGAAAGAAAAAAATAGAGAAAGAGAGAGAAAGAAAGTGAGAAGGAGAAAAGGACGGCGAAGAGGTGAAATAGGATGGGATGGGATGGGGGTGGTTGGATGGGGATTAGAGGTGGGGACAACGGAAAGGAGGCACCCTTTCGCTAGCGATACACAAAAGCCTCGTGCCCGTCAGCAAGGCATCGTAATGATTTCATCCGAGGCTAAAACGAACGAACGAACGAACGAACTAGAATGAGAACAAGAAGGAGAAAGAAAGAGAGAGAGAGAGAGAATTCGAAGCGCCTTGGAAGACAGGAATTGATAGATTTCTCTCTTTTGTGAGCCTCGAAGCCATGCAAATATTGAACCGAAAGCACAGGGCTCCTTAAAGCACTCTACCCCTTTTCCTCTCTCTCTCTCTCTTACTCTACGTTTCTCTTCCTTTAACCTTTCATCGCTTTAAATAGAGAAAGAGAGAGAGCTAACGCGCCTAAGTCGAGTGGATTTCCGCTTTTCCCTTCGCGTCACCTTTTACACATTCGACGTCTTGAACGATAACTCTTGCGTTCGACCTTTTTGTTCCTCTCACAAGTCAGCTCTTCCACAACCTTTCCCTTTTGTTTCTCCCTTCGAATACTCTTGTTCTCTCTTTTTCTTTCGCAAATACACTCTCTCAATTTCATACACTTTCTCACTCTAATACCCACCCCTCTCTAGCACATATTCTCTTATTCTCTCACATTTTCTCATTCTCGCATACTTTCTTAACGCCACACTAACACATACATACACACTCTCTTTCTCTTTCTTTCTCATTCTTATACACCTTCTCACTGTCATACATATTCTCTTATTCTCATACATTTTCTACTATCAACACACGTAAATTCTCATGCATAAACTCTCTCTTTCACAAACACTAACTTTATCGTTGTCACACATACACAAACTAACACTCTACTTCTCTCTCTCTATTATTTTTTTTATTTCTTTCTTCTCTTCGTTCTCTGTTTCTTTTTCATTCATTCATTCATTCATTCATTCTTTCTCTCTCTCTCTTATTCTTTGATTTTCAACTGCTCAATCCTTTCGACGAATATCAGCCAAACCGATGAAGCTCTCTCGCAACTATCTCGGTGCTACCAGGAAAACTTCTACCTTCTATTCCCACCGAAAAGTAACGAAACGCCAAAGGCGATGTGCAGAAACGTAGAGAGAACGATTCTTCGCTTCTCGCGACTTTACCATTTACCTGAGAGGAAGAAAAATAGAGAAAGAGAGAGAGAGAAAGAAACAGGATGGTAGGGATGACCCGTCTCTCAGCAAAATCCTGAAGATAATCCTTCCCCCCACATTCTCTTCTTGTTCGATTTACGTCGCTCCACGCTGAACCCTAGAACGACCGAGTGTAGATCAGCTCATGGGATTTCCACAGACACGATCCTAACTCACTTCTCGACGAAAGAGAAATCGAGAGATGGGAAGCAAAAAAGAAAGAGAGAATTATGCAATTAAAAATACTATTCTACGTTTCGTATGCAAATTAAGAGAGAGAAAAAATTATTTATGCTTTTTTCTTTTCTTTTTTTTTTTCCATATTTATAAAATCAAAAGTGATACGCGTGCGAGCGAATTTATTGCAAGTAAATAAAATTTCATATCTACCATTATTCCATGAATAATATTATTGAACGCGACAATGTCTTTTCTACTTGAAATTAAATTTGAAAGAAAATATCGGAATGAAAAAAAAGTACTCATAATTGTATTTATGTAATTGGAAGTGTTTAATGTTCTTATATCTTATGTCATCTTCCATTAATGTTAATTACTTTTAGACGACAATTTGTTGCAGATTTTTAATTAAAGTTTGAATAATATTAAAGATATGGATATTGTGCAGTTAGTTGCAAAGAAATATAAATGTAGAAAAGTAATGTGATATATTTCATCTTTAAGAGTTTAAATAATAAATAATAGATTTTCTCTCTGATACAACCAATTCAGAAGTTTAGAAGACTAGTAATTATACTTGATAAAGTCCATAATCGTGATGAGTTCAAGTAATGGTATATCTAATGTTATACCTAAGAAATAACAGAATATCGTCTGTACTTTAACAGTTAACGTTGTATATGGGTTAAGTTATTACGATGTTTAAAGAAAGCACCTGAAACAATAATAATAATGATTTTACGTAACTTAGATTTAGTACAACATTGTTAACTTCGAATACAATTGTTATAGAATTTTTATTCTTTATTTTGATTTTATTTTAAAATATCGAAACGTTATATGACAGGATTTAATAACGTTTAGTTTAATTATAATATTTTCAAATTTATTATTGTTAAATTATTATAGTATATATATATTATATTCAGAAAACTAACTCATCTGTTATTACATCCTGTCGTATGACA
The DNA here is from genome assembly GCF_049000335.1 of Polistes dominula. Classification (NCBI taxonomy): domain Eukaryota; kingdom Metazoa; phylum Arthropoda; class Insecta; order Hymenoptera; family Vespidae; genus Polistes; species Polistes dominula. The sequence goes on along the minus strand of NW_028300925.1, from coordinate 6,905,113 downwards.
CAAGAATTTTAAGATTACAATGACTCGATCACAATTTTAATAGATTTTACTTCTTCAACAGTGTTCAGCATCGTGTGGTACCGGGTTTAGAAGGAGAAGTATCGAATGCAGAGATGGAAACGGTCTGATTTCAACTGGCTGTGATCCCTTAGAACGACCACGAGCCGAACAAGAATGCAAAACTAATGTGGCATGCAGCATGTGTAAGTTCAAATGTTATATAAATAACAGAACATTCAAAATTGGACTTTGTAAAATTTTTTAAATAAATATATTCACAAAATTTGACATTAAAGTTAGGGTTTTAAAGAGAATTTTTTAATAAATAAATTAACAAAAATCGATTGCAATCATATTATCAAAAAAAAAAACATGATTACTTTATAAAAATATTAAATGATTATGATTATGATATTTCAAAGATGGTGAAGATTTAACTCAACCATTGATGCAACCGTATCCACCACCACCGGTGCCAGAAAAATTGATCGACCAACCAATCCCATCTGAATCAACGTAAGTAATAAATATTACAAGATATAAAAAAAGAACTATACACATACACATATATCTATCTATCTCTCTATCTATCTATCTGTCTGTCTACCTATCTATCTATCTATCTATCTATCTTTCTATCTATCTATTTTTATCTATCTATTTATTATATTCCGTAGATCGAGCCACCGAAAACTTTTAATTGCATATCGATGTGTTCTCATAGAGCTTTATCGTGCTTATTCGTATTTATGTATACGCGTGTATATGTTCATCCCAAAGTATATTTGTATTACTATTAGTGATACAGACCCCCGAACGAATTTAAAACACAGCATTCATTTCTTTATGTCAATTGGTCTGTTCCGACAGATATACGATCTACTTTGCCTGTGGCTGGTTATATCTGAGGTATCCTATTACTGTGTCTCTTTCTGTCAATTTATTTCATTGTTTCTTTTATAACTCTTTTTATTATTTATTGATCCTACATTTATTTCTATTTCTTATCTTTTTCTCTCTATTCTTATATTTTACATTTTTTTTATTTCCCTTACTTAAACTACTTTTTTAACACTCTTTATCCATCTGTCAGTCTATTTCTATATAGCCGCTATTTATTGGATCAATATTAATAATAAAATATCAATTTTTAAGATAAATGATCGGTATTACTATAATTTCAAACGAAAAGGATAATAAATAAAATTTTCAAAGATAGTTTGTATTTATATATTAAAATAATGTAACCTTGATACAATCCTGATACAAACCTACCCCTTTTATAAGAATATACACATTTTTATTTATACTGATCATTTATTTTACAAAATATATATAAACATCTAAAAATATTGGCTAAATAAATAGAAGTATCTATCTCTATCTCATTCACTCTTATTCTCTCTCTCTCTCTCTCTCTCTCTCTTTCTCTTTCTCTTATCTAAGCTCTCCTTGATGTTCCCAAAGTATTTCTATATTAAATTATAGTAGAAATTCATTCATTCATTCATTCTTTCTTTCTTTCTCTCTCTCTCACTCTCTCTCTCTCTCTTTGGGTTATGTTCCCCTTCTCCCACCCCCAATTTAATTGTCTTTTTCTTTCATAGTTGATCCTATGCACGTTTTGTCAATTCACAGCCATACTGAAGTGCTGTTAATGCTTCCTTCTTTTACTCTCTTTTTTTTTTTCTTTCTTCTTTCCACCCCTTTCTTTTACAAAGCGATCGAAGTAATTAATTGCGTTGAAAGATCATTAATCTCTCGCATAATCTCACGTCTTTGTTCGATCCATCCCTTATTTTCTCTCTCTCTCTCTCTCTCTTTTCTTTTATTTATTTTCTTCTTCTTTTTTCATCATCATTTTCACCATCTTTCTAGTTAGCTCTATTGTATTCCCTAATATACTCTACACGCACATACATATACATACATACATATACATGTATACATGTGAGCTTTGCATGTGCCTAAAAATTCCTTTTTCTAAATGATCATTCTTTATTCTTACGATAAAACTCTTCTTCTTCGTGCAACTAGCTTATCTCGAAAAGTTTCTTCTGCAAAGATAAAAATTAGAATTTTCTTCTTCGAGAGTGAGAGAGAAAAAGAGAGCAAAGAAATTTACAAACAAACAAACAAACAAACAAATAAAATAAAATAAAATAAAAAAGAAAATATTATAGTAAGTAGTACAGAGAGAAAGAAAAAAAAGAAAAGAAAAGAAAAAAAGTAAAAGAACTACGTCTCTGCTCGTGTCTATCTGAAAAAAGAAAAATCAACTCAAACGATGTAACTAGCTTCCTTCCTTCCTACTATGGAAATCGTTAAATAATAAAAAAAAAGAACAAAAATATACTTGTGTAAAAAGATTAATTATTCAATTAATCCATAAAGCGCAAATTACAAAAAGACTGTCATCAAGTAAAATAGTTATTGATTGATACGCTTAAGAAAGACTAAGAAAGAAATCAAAAGAGAGAATGTGTGTGTTAGAGAGAAAGAGAGAGAGAGAGAGAGAGAAAGAAAGAAAAAGGGTAGTACTCACGGATGTAAGTTTCAATGAGCTGATCGAGCTCTCTGAATAGACGACTGAGACGGGCGAATGGAAGGCGTGGTTTTAAGTGCTCCTTCGATAAAAAAAAAGAATAATAAAAAACGATGGAAAATATATGCTCCCGTGGTAATCGATGATGGAAAGTACCCGAGCACCTTCGACTGGTAAGAAAAGAAAATTCGACGATTTTTACGAAACTGGTAGTAAAGAATTATAAGATGGTTCTCGAGGCGAAGGGGGTTAAAATATAAAATGAAATTTGATCGGTAAATTACGTTTTTGATGCGAATTGATCTCCCACCTCGGGCTTTCAAAGAAAAATACAAAAAAAAAAGTATGGAGAAATAGTTGTTAATTGAATAATATGAAAAATAAAAAAATAAAAAACATAAGAAAGAGAAAATGGAATAAGAAAAGAAGAAGAGGAAAAAAGAAAAGAATGGGGTAAAAAAAAGAAAACAAGAACCATTGTGAGAGGACCAATCCACATTAGTTTGCGTTTAGTAGTTGTTGATTGAATTTCATTTTTTCGTTAATCGTTCATTTTATCATTAAATAAATTTTTTTCTTCACTATTCATGCAATTCTAATGAATAGGATTTCTCGATCAAAGAGAAAAATATTTACATTAGAAAATTTCTCAGGTTCATCGCAGAGGAATGGTCACCGTGCAGCGTAACCTGCGGAGAAGGGATACGCAGTAGGGAAGTTCACTGCAAGATATTCCTCGAGTTCAGTCGTACGATGGCCAATTTACCAGATATACAATGTTCTGGACCAAAACCTGAAGAGACGGAGAAGTGCGTGATGGAACCTTGCGGTTTGATAGAAAATAGTTTACCGTATGGGATCGACACTGTTGGGGATAGCGGATATGCCGAGTCCAGTTTGACGGATTCCTACAAATCTTCAGTTAGTTCTGGAAATGGTGGGGGAAGTAGTTTAACATCTGGTAGTGCCAGTGGTTACGAAAGTGGCATCAAAGTGGCCCCAGGAAGAAACGTGCAAACCACTTACTCCTGGAAGGAAACAGGTTACACGCCTTGTAGCGCTACTTGCTTAGGAGGTAAAGTCTTGTTTTATATATATGTATGAGTATATCGATCGAAGACTTCTGCTTTACAATCTTATCTTGTGTTTCTCCTCCCTTCCTTCCTTCCTTCCTTCCTTCCTTCCTTCCTTCCTTCCTTCATTCCTTCATTCCTTCCTTCCTTACTTCCGGTTACTACCTTACTTCCTTACACACACATACACACAATATAATACCACCTTTGAACATAGGATTGCTTCAAAAGGATAACACAGAGCAGCATCAACACGCATATTCATCTTCCTTCCTTCCTTCCTTCCTTCCTTCCTACCCAACCTCCCTCTATTTAGTAACAACATTCCTTTATCTCTTCGTTATTTCAAGACCCTGAATTTTATTAGATCCTATTAAGACAATGTGACCCATTTGCGAATAATGAGATTAGTAAAAGCTTACAATTAGAACGTTATGTTAAATCGCAAGTAGTAATGGTCGACTTTGGTCAGACCATATTTGATCTTAACTACTTATTATTAAAATAGACTAATTTAAATTTAAATTAGTATTTAATATTGTGAACATAAAATTTATTTTAAAAGAAAAATCTTTTAGAACGATCTAATATTGGATTCCATATACGGAATTTGATTTATATAAATTATTTAAAAAATAGAATATATTTAAAAAATAAAATACTTTAAGAAAGCAATCAATTAGTGTATCGAACGGGATTACTAAAGATTACTAATCCGATAAATGTTCATCCCAACTGGCTAATCAAAGCGGTCGATTTAACGGCGTCGTGCTATTAGCAATCCTCTGTTGGAAACACTATCCGACGATTCAATTAGCCAAAATCAATTGGATGAAAAGCGTTCAGTACGACGCCGTATGCGCGATCCTAGACGAGGATCATGTATTTAACCCTAAAACGAAGTATACGTTGACCTATATTTTCTTTGACTTTATTACAAATGATTCTAGGCGTGCAAGATTTAATAATAAACTGCATACGAGATGATACTGGAAAAACCGTGACTCCGTTACTCTGCAGTGTGGAAACTAAACCGGAAGCGAGAATCCGAACTTGCAATGATCACCCATGCCCACCTAGGTAAATAAATTTATTTACATTTATTTTTATTTGATATTAAATAATATTAAAGGAAAAGTATTAATTATTGTACGTAGTATATTTGTAGTATTATAAATATAACGTGTTAGTGATAATTTTTATTAAATGAAGTTATACGGCTATTATCTATTAAAAAAGATATGTGTATTAAGTTTTAAACAATTCATTAAAAAATCAAGCGTTGGCTTACCTTTGCAATAATAAATTGAACGCAAAATGGTTCATAATAAAAAATTAACATATTACCACTTGGTATGTTAATGCATAACACTGTACAAATGATTGTAATAATATTATTAGCTTCGATATAAATTGAACTTGTATTGTAATTATTTAGTGTCAGAGGATGTAACCAATGCATTGTTATGTTAAACCACAGGTGGAGATATAGCGAGTTCTTACCCTGCATGAGCCCCTGCGGTATTGGCATTCAAACTCGCGATGTCACATGCATACACGAGGTGGCACGAGGAATCAGTAATACCGTGACGGTACCAAACCATATGTGCCCGCAGCCACCACCAGCAGACAGACAATACTGTAACGTGTTGGATTGTCCGGTCAAGTGGAGCACGGGAGAATGGGGAGAGGTACTTTCTCTAAATATATACACATATATATACATATTTTTAACCGGATACAATTTATTCGATTTTACATACGTGTTCCAATTTATTACAAATATTTGTAATTTCTAATTAATGAGACTATACATAAATAAATGATGAAAATTTCAAATTTCTGCCGAATACTAAATTAAATTCTTTGTGCTCTGCGTATATGTGTGTGTATATATATATATATATAAAAGAGAGAAAGAAAAAAAGAGAGAGATAAATAGAGACTAACCGCATGACCTTCTCCACATTGGTCTCGTGTCTGAACCTCGATTATTCGCAGTGTTCCAAAAGTTGCGGTGGAGGGGTAAAGAGACGAAACGTGACCTGCGAGCAAATAATGGCACTGGGTCGCAAACAGAGACGGGAAGAAAATAAATGCCCACCGCAAAAGCCATCCTCCGAAAAACCGTGCAACACGAAACCGTGTCATGAGATGGACATGAACGTGCAACCAATCATTCTTAGTCAAAATTCTACGTATAATCAGTCGGATCTGAACGAGAAAGTTGATCTGAAAATAGGCGGTATTGCTAGGATATTTCAAGGGACTGCCTTTATCAAGATTAGATGTCCCGTTAAAAAATTCGATAAGTAAGGAATGATACTATTTTGTTTTCCTTTGAAATCTAATGTGATATTTTTGTATATAGAAAAGTTATATATAATTTGGTTATTTTCTATTACAGAGCACAAATTATCTGGATGAAGGATGGCAAAGAATTACGAAGGACGAAAAAATATAAGATCAACAAAAAGGGTGCACTCAAAATCATGGACATCAACACGTTCGATGGTGGAGTTTATGCTTGCGTTGGTGAGTCATTGATTAAATTACCATTACTGAATGGCCTGGAAAGTTCGTAACGATTAATATTCGTAATATTTATTAAATATTTTTCTAAAATTGTTTTTTCAAAAATTCTTAACGATGTAGAGAAAAAAAATATAAAATATTATTTGATATGAATTTCCTAGCAAATCAATAATAACAACTGTATTATGTTTTAAACATTGTTTATCATATTTAAAGCATCCCTTTCGCGAGCTGAGACACGTATATTTGTGAAGTTACGCTCGAAAGAACAGATAAGCAGTGAGGAATATCTACGACTTGGTAATTCCGTACAACTTCAAAGAAATGCTAATCTAGATTCGGCGCCAGCCAATTCCGGTGAGAACCTTTACACCGATCGTGCAGGTATAAACGATTCCTTCTCGACGAACTTAAATTATTTTGATTATAATAATATTTAACTAAACAAATATAAAATAATAAATATAAAAATGTTCATTGCGTTTTCTCTACTAGCCGCTTATGGTAATCACTTTGTTCCTATCGATGGAGAAGACCTAAGCCACGAACGAGCGGTTCCGAGTAAACCAACGAGAAAACCACAGCACAAAAGACAAAGGACCAGTCCAACCCCACCAGATTCAACCATGATGCACAAAGAGCATACTATAACCTCTTTGAATCAGGTATTTATATACATTCATACATAACTTATTGTATTTCAAATATCAAATGTCTATAATAATCAAAATTATTCCTATTATTTAAATTTCATTTAATTACAATAATATAGAAATTGTAACTAATCTACGCATGGTAGTATACGTATTACTGTCCATTAATATAGAAAATCTTCTTTCTCTCTTTCTCTTTGCCTGCTCTCTCTCTCTTTTAATGGATTTTAAAATTCAACTTTATAACGTCAGCCCGGATATCATGAATCCGTAGAATCAACACCAACGTCCGGTGCAACTAGTCTGATGCCTCACCTCAGTTATATCATTTCAAGCATAAAGGTGAGGTTGTACTATAGTGCTTGACGACACGGATTGTACGGACTCTTTCGATATTATTTTCCTAACTTTGTCTAATGATTCATCAAAATTGTTTTACATTGAAATTATTACATCACAAGTAACTATTTTTTTATTTTTTGTAGGCCTATTGGCCATTCCAAAGTAACACAGGTTCCAGTAGAAGTCACAGAACAGCACCAGTTACTTTCATCGATGATACTCATAAGGAAATTTCAGTGGCAACTAAACGTACAACGCCCGACAGAAAAACTGGTCTAAGGTATCACAATTTTGAGGAGGACGATTTCGAAGATTTGTATCGAAACACAGCCATTCCTGACGATGTTCTTGAACCAGGCGAGGAAAGAATATTCATCAATGTTGATCCCTACGATCTAGACTCAGCCATATTTGGTATAAAACAAGAAGAAGATACTAATAAACAAACGTCTAACTTATCAGAGAAAAAAAATTCACCGAGTGTTACGAAATCAGACATGGATTATGTCGAGGAATCTTTGAAAAATGTTAAAAGACATTGGCAGGATGCTGCGAAACATCACAAAAATGATAGTTTCAACGATTATTCTGACGGGACGATCAACTCAGCAGGATCCTCGGATAATATTGGATTAGAAGTTTATTATATTCAGGATTCTACCACGAAAAATGTTGCTTCTTCTTTAGCAACGAATGAAGAAAATACATCAACTCGTACAATTCCATCAACGAATCTCGAAGATACTGAAATTTCAACGAAGATCTTTAATTATAAAAACGATAATAAATCAAATACGAATGATTCGATCTACGTAGACGAATTAGAAAAACGTCGAGCTAATGATTTCAACGAGGATCGTATTATTTCATCAACTAGATCTTTAGAAATTGAAGAAATTCATGGAAATTCAACAACGATAGAAGAATCAACGTTACCTAGTATTGAACACGTTGATTCCAAATCGACCGAACAAATCACAAAGGAATTATCTCATAGACCTGATCGAGGTAACTCAAGGGTGACTTCAAAGGGAACTCTGATGGATATATTTACGACGACTGATAGCATGAGGAAAACCGATTCTATAATTGGTTCGATTGGTGGTTTTGGTAAAAAAAATTTTACAAATAAAATTATTTTCTATCTGAAAAGATACTTGATTATTTGATTAAATTTAATTAAAATATTTATTTTTCTATTATTACAGATAATACAGAAGACCTGGTCTTCGAATGGGTGACAACTAATTGGTCGGATTGTTCCCAAACTTGTGGGGGTAGTGGTTTCCAGGTAAATTAATAAAATAAAATCGAAAACTATTTTATGGTAAAAATTGAACACTGTTAACAAGAATTTAAAAAATATTTTAGATGCGTGGTGCACAATGTACGATGCGTCCAATAAAATCGGGAAATTCAAGCCGTGCACCACCGAGAACATTGATAGGTGCAAATTTATGCGAAGACGCAGGACATCCAATGCCACAAAAAGTAAGACCTTGTGGAATTGAAAGATGTCCACAATGGCATACAACTGAATGGACGAATTGCGAATCTTCGAGGTGTTTTAATTGGAAAACGGCCATGCAAAGGCGAGATATTAGTTGTCGATTGATCGAGGAATTGGAAGATGGCGGACAAAATATTACTCAATTAGATTCGAATAAATGTGACGAAGCAACTAGACCTTTACAAAGGCAGGAATGTTATAATGATGCTTGTAAAGGTGTATGGAGAGTAGGTGAATGGTCTGAGGTAATTTAATCAAATTTATTTAAAAATGAGGTTTACGAAAATTTTTAGAAAATATAAGAAAAAGAAAATAATTTCATAAATTGTATTTTTTAGTGTATTGCATCTTGCGAAAAGGATGGTATAAAGTATAGGATACTTCAATGTGTATGGTATGGAACAAAAAAACCAGCTGGTAACGCGTGCAGAGATTTACCAAGACCACCAGTAATGAAAACGTGCAAAGGTCCACCTTGTCCTCAATTTCCAGGTGTTATCTTACTATGATAATACCCTTAATTCATTTGCAATAATTCGTAAACAACAAATACCTAAATAAAATCCGCACAAATATTGCTTATAAAATTCGGTTATGTTAGTGCATTAAGAAAAAATAAGTAATAATTAAATATTAATAAATTAAATAATAAAATATTAAAATACGAGTTTATTTAGTTAAGCGTCATTGATTTATAAAATTTAGTTGTTTATTTATAATTGTAATGCAAATGAATTAAAAATGATTATATTTTTAAATAGATTTCAAATAAAATAAATAAATGTTTGTTTTTAATATTTAATCGATTATTTTATTATATTTTATATTTTTTGTTTTATTTTACAGATGACTGTAAAGATCAATCGCCATTATGCAACAGAGTGAAATTTATGAACATATGTAAAGTGCAGTTTTATCAGAAGCAGTGTTGCGCGTCTTGTCGTCATCGTTAGCTCGAAGAAAGTGCGATCTTATGTGAAGTGCGGTGTGATGAAAAATCAAGGAGAAGATGATGATGATGATGATAATGATGAATGATGATGATACGATGATAACGATAACGATATACAGTAAGCGATGAAATACGGTTTTCAATCACGAAGAGATAAGAAAAAAATATATATATATCAAACAAAATATTTCAATCTCCATTCGTGATTTTTTTTATTAAACTGTTTCGCGAAGAATCTTATGATTAACTATCGTTAGAACAAAAAAATTATTATGCCGCCGTTAAAGAAGACTTGCAAGAGAAAAGAGCAGAAAAAAGAAAGGGCTTCGTTAAAATAATTCCATCTCTAAGCAAAACTATGGGAGAACAGTGAAATGAGAAAAAAAGTTGAATAAAAGTAATAATAATAATAAGAATTAAAAAAAAAAAATTAATAAAATAAAATAAATGAAGTAAAATTAAAAAATAAAATAACAAAAAAAAAGTAATAAAAAAAGAAAAACGAGATCAAAGAGCTTTCTCGTTTTGATGTTGATTGGATAATATTACGATGTAACGCGCTCACGATTATGTACTCTCAAAACAGTATCGACCAAGTTTTTATGTTCTTACGCGATTATGTTTATTCTCTTGTAGTTATTAATTAAAGCAAACAAACGTCAGAGGAATATAACAGCGTCGAGTATCGCGTTCCGCGAATAAGTGAAAAATAAATTCATTTTGAGAAAGATAAAAAAAGAAAAGAAGGAAATTAAACAAAATTAAATATAACAAAATATAAAATAACATTTTTAATAATAATAATAATAATAATCAGAATAAAAAGATGAACGGACACACACATATATATGCATTTTCATAGACACACACATATACACAACGCGCACAGATAAAAGAAATAAATAACAGTCATACAAACAAATACAGACAGATGAACACTAAACGCAGAAAAGAGCTGAAAATATCCTCGTTTCGTCCTAATTAAGCTATAATTTGTTGAACCACGTGTACGTTACGTGTACAGTTTGGCGCGAATCCTAATCGCGCATACTCTTGTGCCCTAGAAAAGAAATGGAAACGTGGAATTCGTCCAAAAAAGTTGAAGGTATATCTATATTGTTAAAGTTCAATGAGAAAGAGAGAGAAAGAGAAGTTGAGAGAGATTGTGAGAAATTGTGAGAGAGTGAGAGAGAAATGGCAAAAAGTTTCATTAACGCGTTTTCGAAAAAAAGATGATGATTATTCGCGTTAAATGTGCGATTGATAAGTATGTTATTAAAGTTTGTCAATGTTGATGTTTGAATCGCACGGCTTTAATAAACGGAAACACTAATTTTAATAACGGAAAAGTAAAAATCGGATATAAAAAAAATATTAAAGAAACTACGTATATTAAGTACCCATCCGCCTCTTTTCTTATCCTATCCACCCCGCTTCCCCTACAATCTAAACCCAAAACTACTCTTATTCTTCAACTTACTTCCCTCACCCCCTCGAATAATGAAAAGAGTCGGTGCAACAAGAACACACGTTCGTAACGGGTTTATTTTTTTACCATTTTCTTATCAAGCACAATCAAAGCTCCATTAGTTTCGATAAAAAAAGAAAAGAAAAACGAACGCGGGAAAAAAGAATGGAAGGAAGGAAGAAAGGGAGGAAATAAAGAATAAAGTAAAAATAAAACACGAGAGAAAATTATTTCCTAAAACTGAGACGCTATTTCGATTATATTTTAAGACTTTATAATAATAAAAATTATTATTATTATTAATAATACTGGAATATAATATAAGCACCGATATAATATTTTCCTTTTCCTCTTTCAAAATCCTCTTGAAAAAAAATTCCTTTTGCGAGTACATTCCGATTAGCGTCCATAGTTTTTTTTATATATTTTATTATATTTTATTTTAAATTTTTGCTATACATATATAAATACATATATGAATATATGAGAAAAAGAAGAAGTGGAAAAAGAAGAAGAAGAAGGAGAAGAAGAAGAAGAAGAGAAAGGAGAAAAAAAATAAAAAAGAAAAGAATTTAAACAAAAAAAATATATATATATGTATTAAATATTTGTTGCCAGATTACTTCTAAGTTAGCAAAAAAAATTTCATATGAAATGATTATATATATACATAGTATATAAATAAATACACACATATATATGTATATATACATATACATATATATATATGTATACATAGATATTAAATATTAAAAGTTAACTACAAAATGTAAGTTATACAGATAAATATAAATAATTATGCGCCTATAAGCGTCCTGTGAGGCGAACGTAAGCCAATAGATTCTAAGCAATAAATAAATTTAAAAAAAAACGTATAGGTATATAATATGTAATATAATATTTTGTTAATAACCTCTGGCGAAAATTCGTTAACATGGATAAAGAAAGAAAAAAAAAAAGATAAAAAACACATTCTATCGTTAGTCTAATCGCCCGAATTTACTTATGTGCCTCTAAACGCGTAATCGCAGAACCAATCGTCTTGCTGTTTACAGTTTCAAGAGAAAGAGAAAGAGAGAGAGAGAGAGAGAAAACAAAAAATCATTCTTGATAATTAGTGTCGCACCATCTCTTTCGAATTAGAAGGCCTCCCTCCCCTTAAAAATATACCAGGACGATATATATAAATATATATGTTACTTCAAATATTAATATTAATAATAATAATAATAATAATAATAATAATAAATTATAATAAAATAAAAGATTCTTTTTAAATTATTACATGTATATATCATTGGAGACTCGTACGACGTCGCTTACGCGCTTTCATTTTTGGTCATTTGAATTATTATTATTATAATAATAATAATAATAATAAAAAGGCAGAAAGATGATAAATAAATATTGTAAACAAATTTTCGAAAGAATAACGGCTGAGAATGTGTATTCGCCAAAACGAGCAGACTTAAAATAATACATAACATATATATATATATATATATATATATGTATGTATACATAAAACAAGTGTGTGAAATTTAAATATAAATAAATAAAGTTTAAAGTATATTTAAAAAATGTACAAGAATAAAAGCCACGAGGAGAAAAAGAAGAAGAAGGAGAAGAATAAAACGAAGATTAAAAAGAAAAAAGAAATAAAAGAGAAAAAACAAATTTGTATTACGAGCTACGTACGTAAACTAATTAAAGTGCACGCAAATACGAGAGACAAAAAGATATACGAATAGGGTGACTTTAGCATAAACATAAAAAAGTAAGCAAAAAAGATAAAAAAGGAAAAATGAAAGAACGAATGTGAGAGAGAAAGGAAGAAAAAAAAATGCGAAAAAAGAATTAATGCGCGGATAAAAGCATACCAGAAGCGAGTGCACCGCTTCACCAACACACATACATAGTTACAAAAACATACTTACTACATAAACATACATGCATATGTATGTTTGTACACCCAGCAACGAGAAGAAAACTCGAAAAGGACTGGAGGCCTTTGCTACTCGGTGTACTGCATATATATTGTCGGTATATTTCCATAAATTATTTCATTGAAATTAAATTCCTCTTTTCTTGGTAATATCTCACAGTCCTAAGTTTCACTATATATTCATATGTATATTCATCTGTTACATAAGTCATTTATTTATGATGAACTATTGCTATAACACAACTGCAAATTCTTTTCATGATAAATATAATCATGATTTTGTAAATATGAATCAATTTATTGAACAAATATATCTCTTAGTATTATTATTATAATTATGAATGATGATGACGAGGATGATGGTGATTATTATTATTATTATTATTATTATTATTATTATTATTATTATTATTTTTATTTTTATTTTTATTATTATTACTGATTGAGACAAAGCATTATTATTGTTCATTCTATCTCTATGTAAATATGTAATTGCCTAATGCGAATAAAACCAGAGGATATATCACTGCATAAATCACAATTTTCTTATTCCCAGACATACAAATATTCTTATATAATGATTATTGTATAATTAATATTATTTATTGCTTATTTAATTGACATATCATTCACATACTAAAATACATGACTTAAATGCAAAATCACACAATCAAGAAAGAAAAAAGCTATTGGTTTAATTTGAATATTGAAGATCCCAAACATTAAAAATTTCTTCCTCAGTCATAGGCCAGAGTTTCTCCAATAATGTCCAGCCAGTTTTTTGAGTAGTAAGAAGATATTTATTCTTAGGATCGTTTAAATAAGAATAAGCACCCATTACAAGACTCTGGCAGATCCTAGCACAAACACTGACTTTGAGAATTTTCTTCTCCAAGTAGGTCAATTTTCTAATACTTTGATACCCCTCGATCACGTGTTTGCATTCAGCAATGTCTTTACTTTGGAGTAACATGTAACAAATAGCTATAGCAAGTTCGAATATGAGACAAGTTTTTTGCGAATCACCGAAATCGATGATCGCAATAATGTCGGTCCCATCGTCGTTAATTAAAATATTTTGTTCGTTCAAATCACCGTGTATCATGCCTTGTTCGAGAATCGGTACGAATTTGAGGACATCATTTTCAAAAGTACGAATTACTGCGCTAGCCAATTCTCTTTGAGTTTCATCAGGCACAGCGTATACAAATGAATGAAGTTTCGGCACGGATATCAACATCCACATACTTCTGTGATGTTCATAAGCTGGGTGATAAAATTTGGAGAGTCTTGTGTCCAGATCGGCTGTTAAATGTCCAACCTTAAACAGCAATTCCTTGCTCAAATACTTTACACGACTCAATAATTGACCTGGTTGATATATGAATAGTCTTATCACGTAACTTTCCTCGGAATTGTTAATCTTCTCCGAAGAATAATATGCACCAGTTAAATTTTTAACAGGAATTGGGCATTTGAAATAACCCTTCAAAAATATCAACATTTCGGTTTGCGCTTCTATCACCTGAGTATTCCGGGAATCCAATAAATTTATGATTTTAAAAACATATCCGTGTTCACTGATTTCTGATATATAAGGATTATCATGTGATTTTGTACAATGTACGTGATAATTTCTATCATCATAAGCATTCAACTCATTGATGTCCGTCACTGTAATACCATAAATCTTGAATAAAAGTTCGATGGCTGTTTTTTCATTCGTATTTGGACGTATACGTTGACCAGGTGATAACAGCGTGTTAGTTTTTTCCATTTTGTTTGATCCTGTTATCAATGAATATAATCAGTGATATTAAACAATTTTTTTTTTATGTATTTAGATTATAAATATCTCGGTTATTTATGGTTTTATGGAAAAAACAGTCTATTTGAAAAATGATAAGATATGATTCTATTTCAAAGATCATATATTTGTAAATATTAAAGTAATATTTGTTTAAGTGAAATATGTTTTTTAATAAATTAATGTATGCAACGCGAAGTCTCTATAAAAAAAGAAATCCATAAAACTATAAATTATGGAGATATTTAAGTGCTCTGATTTAAATGATACTCTCTATATATTATATTTATATATTGCTAAAGAAAAGTACTGGCACAGATTACATTTGTTTATAATATTCATTGGAAAAAAAAATTATTTTTTGTATGTTGCATCTATTTAATTTCTATAATTAATAAATCTAACCATAAGAAACGTAATTTATAAAAATCAATTAAATAAAAATTTGCACACCTTTTACAAATTTTTGTCATTATAGAAAAATTAAATCAGTACTTTTATTCGTCATTATATAAATATATACGTATCTGCATCCTTTATGTCAAGTATAATAGATCGATGAGCATCCAATGAAAAAACAATCGATTTATATATTACTTTCATCACTTCATAAAAAAACATTGAAAGATAAAAGGTTGATGAACTCTCTACACAAATATCAATGCATAAGACAATTATAGTATCAAGATTTACTATACCTATAATTAAATATTAAAGAAATTATTTTCTCATTAAAAATAAAACATTAATTTTATATAAAAACCAATAAGAACGCACCTCGTATTCCACAAATATCGATATTATTTAACAACATATAATTTATCACTAGGAAATCGGTAATATTCGTGTTAAAAATATAAATATATGTATATGAACGATACAGTCAATACGACGTCTTAATTCTTGAAAGGGAAGAAGTCGTTTAAAAATTTAAACGACAATCGTCTCTAACGCGGACGTGATTCATATTACAATACTGTGTATCATTGTCAGTCAACAAGAAAATGAGAGGGTACTACAAACCATGTCAACAACTTCTAGTCACATATCTCTTAATTGTACCTACAGAATTGTTTTTATCAGTCAAGAATTTTTTTAAATAAAAATTTCCGACCTTTTATTGTTTTTAGCTGATAAAATTGTAAATAAGAACATCAAAAATATAGAAAAAGAAAAATCTTAATAATTTAAAATCTTTGCTACAATTATGTTAATTATTTTGATTGTTAAATCAAATATTACTTTGATTATTTTTTTTTTCAACTTTATTGATATGATTTATTTAAATGTATTTGATTATTTCGCGTAATTCGATTGGTAGTCTGCGCATGCTCAATAAATTGCATGTTACATTCAAAATCACAAAAGTTTACCGCCCGAATTTGCCATTTCCGTTAGTTCCTAACCTATATCAATGGATTCATTATCGTGCACTTAGAATTATTATTTATTTAAAAAAAAGTATTTATATATATTTATTTGTGTATAAAAAAGAAGATAATAAGTTATATTTGCAATAGATTTCTTATCATCTTGAAGGTTTTTGTAAATTTTCAAAATGCCGACCATAGCCGTCAAACGAGATTTATTATTTAAAGCGCTTGGAGAAACATATTGTAAGAAAATTACTATAGTTGTTTACTTATCTCTTTTATATGATTTTTCTTTAATTAAGTAATTATTTAAAAATCATATGGCGGGCATTTAAATATTGTTTCATTACAAATATTTATGTTAAGTAATAATAGACAATTTTGCATCATTTGATTCCATGCATTGTTAATTGCATGAGGATTAAATAATATTTAGCTTTTAATTTAAATTAAGCAGTGATTATTTGATTGCAGCTGAAGAAGAATTTCAAAATGTTTGCTTCGAATTTGGTTTGGAATTAGACGATGTGGTAAGAATTTCAATCCACTGTTAATCTATTTAAAACTTTAAGCAACAAATTATTTTGTATGTGTTGTTCCTTTTTAGACTACAGAAAAACAAATGATAGCAAAGGAACAAGGTTCTGAGCAAAGTGTTGGTGCATCAGAAGAAATTATTTATAAAATTGATATTCCAGCTAACAGATATGATTTGTTATCTTTAGAAGGTCTTGTAACAGGGTTACTAGTATTTTTAAATAAGTAAGTACAAGTTCATCAAATTTGTTGGGATTGGTCTTAAATCAAATAAAAAGAATGATTAACTTTATTCCTTTTATAGAAGTCATGTGCCACGCTACGAAATAATAAAACCAGCAACACCAGAAGAAATTGTAATGAAAAAAGAAGTAAGTATATAAACTATTAAAAATTACTAATAATGAATAAAATGAAAAATTCTACAGTTACATATTAAAACATTCTAGTGTTTACAAGTAAGAGAACATTTAGTCGCTGCCATTTTACGTGGTATTACTTTTACCCAAGATTCTTACAACAGTTTCATTGATCTTCAAGACAAATTACATCAAACTATAGGAAGAAAACGAAGTATTGTATCAATTGGTACACATGATTTAAACACTATTAAAGGACCATTTGTATATGATGCGAAACTACCAAATTCTATTCGTTTTAAACCACTTAATCAAACAAAAGAATATACTGGGACAGAAATAATGGAGTTATATGCGGTAAATATATTTTGATAAAAAAAAGAAAGAAAAAGAAAGAGAATTAAGAATTATTATAAAATATTCTTATTTTTTTAGAATCATGTGCAACTTAAACAGTATTTACCAATTATTAAAGATAGTCCTGTATATCCTATAATATATGATAGTAATGGTGTTGTATTATCATTGCCACCCATAATTAATGGGGATCATTCGAAAATCACTCTCAATACTAAAAATGTATTTATAGAATGCACTGCAACTGACCTCAATAAGGTATATACATATGTTTAATTTGATTCAATATAATATGCAAAATTTAAATAAATTTTAATAAATTTTTCAGGCAAAGATTACAGTAGATACTATAGTTTGTGCATTCAGTGTATACTGTGCAAAGAAGTATACAGTGGAAAATGTAAAAGTAGTTTATCCAGATAATAAAATATATTATCATCCAGAGTTGAGCTATCGTACAGAAGAAATAAATAGTGAAAAAGCAATAAATTATATTGGAATCAAGTAAGTTTAATTAAATTGTATGATTATTAATTACTCTACTAAACTATAATAATATAATTTAGAAAAACTCCAGAAGAGATAGCGAAATTACTTTCAAAAATGTCGTTAGAAGCAACAGTAAAAGAAAATGATAATATTGTTGTCAAAATACCTCCAACGAGAAGAGATGTTTTACATCCGTGTGATATTTACGAAGATATAGCCATTGCTCATGGATATAATAACATAGAAAAAAATTTCCAGAATTAAATACTATTGCTGTAGAAGTAAGTAATACACATACGAAATAATAAATGTTGATCGTTTACCTAACACATGAAAAAATATTTTATGTATAAATATATATTTTTTAATTTAAGTTCCCGCTTAATAAATTATCAGATCAATTACGTGAAGAATTGTCACGTGCAAGTTTCACTGAAACATTAACGTTTTCATTGGTAAGTTAAATGTAGAAAAACTAATATCATAGATGATTAAATATAGAAAAAATGATAATTAAAAGTATATAATGTTACAGTGTTCGAGGGATGATATTTCAAAAAAATTAGGTTATAAAATAGAGAATGTACCAGCCGTTCATGTAACTAATCCAAAAACCTTAGAGTTTCAGGTAAAATATTTGGAATCATGTATAAAAGCAAATAAATATATCTTTATTGTATCTATTATTTGTTATTACAGGTTGCACGTACAACTTTATTACCAGGATTATTGAAAACTATAGCCGGAAATAAAAAGATGCCGTTACCTTTGAAATTATTTGAAATTTCTGATGTTGTTTTACTCGATGCTACAGCAGATGTTGGTGCACGTAACAAAAGATATTTGTGTGCGGTGTATTATAATAAAACTGGAGGTTTTGAGATAATCCATGGTTTACTGGATAGAATTATGCAAGTACTAGAAGTACCGAGGAGCACAGATAAAAAAGATACTGGATATTATTTACGTGCAGCAGATGGTAAAACTAACTTTTAATAATTAATCTCTTATTTAAAAATGTCTTTAATGTAATATGTGACATCTTACAGATCCAACTTTCTTTCCACAAAGATATGCAGAAGTAATATATAACAACAAAGTTATTGGCAAAATAGGAATTTTACATCCAGATGTACTTAGTAAATTTGAGTTAAATTTACCATGCTCTGCATTAGAAATTGACGTAGAACCATTTCTGTGAAATGTTAAATAATGTCTGTACTTATAAATAGTACATATACAACAAGTAAAACGAAAAAAATACAAAAATGACAAAGTAATTTACATACCTGATACTAATTAATAATGTTTTGTATTTTCACTGTGATCTACAATTAACTGCAACAATAAAATACGTTTTTAAACACTTTAAACTAATGCGACTGACTCCATGACAAACAAACATAACCTTGGAAAAGTACGTATAAAACTAAATAACTACATAATTTCATCTTAGATTATTCACTTAATTTTATTTTATGAACAATTTCACAAATTATAAATAATATCTCATAATAATAATATAAATGATTAAAAATAGTTAATTGAATTTTTCTGATTATATTTTGCTCAATATTTAATTTTGATAGGGTTAAACTGTGGATTAACTATTTTAACATGTTTCATAAACGTGTTTTATATTTAACATATTACAAATGATTGAATTTAAATGATCAAAAATTCTTTTTCATACATAGTATTAAAATAAATAAAATTTATTTATTTATATAACAAAAAATATTACTATGGAAAAAGACAAAATTTGGAAATATTTATTTAGTAAAACATAACAGTTGGTAGGCCTAGTTTGGTAAAATATCCGGTGATATTTTCAAATTGATTAATTTAACGTATACCACAAAATAATTACGTGCTTTCTTCGTGATCTTATGTATATAATATATTGTTTTTAGTTGAAAAATATGATTAATGCTTCACGTAACTTCATTAATTATGAAAAAGGTAAGTTTATTGACAAATAAAAATATTCTTCCATTTTATTTTTAATTAAAGTGTTTTAAAACATTTGCTTGTACGTAATGTTGTGTTGTGTATTTATAGGTAATAACAAGTGTTATGATATTTTATTATATTAATTAACATTAATTCTTTTTATCCTATTATAATGTTTATAATTATTTTAACATTTATTTATGCCTGAAGTAATAAAATAAAATTGTTACGATTATAATAAATATTTACTTCAATTTGTGAAAATGACAAGCAGGTTGATAATAGTTTGACTTAGCATACACACAAACATTATTATTATTATTGTGTCATAGCATACATAATAAAATATGTTAGAAATAAATATTATAAAAATATATTTTATTATAAATAGATAAGTGCATCATTCAAGATAAATCACTCAAAGGAATTATTGAAGGAAATGATGTTCGCAAAACAGCTGAAGAAATGGATGAACAAAGAGAAAAGTTACTTGCTTATGAATACCTTTGTCATTTAGAGGAAGCAAAAAAGTAATTTATTATAATGTCCGTTTAAATTAAAATATTATGCATATAATAAAAGATTAATAATAAATTGTAATACTGTTAAAATTATATTTTATTTTTATTTCTTTAGATGGATAGAAGCATGTATAAAAGAAAACCTTCCTCCAACAACAGAATTAGAAGAAAATTTAAGAAATGGTGTTTATTTGGCAAAATTAGGTCATTTTATAGCTCCAGAAATTTTTCCTTCACACAAAATTTATGATTCCGATCAGCGAAAATATCAACTTAATGGATTACAGTTTAGACATACTGATAATATTAATTATTTTTTAAAATGTCTTCAGTCGATGGAGTTACCTTTTGTATGTTAACATTTGTATTTATAAATGTTGAATGTTTAATATAAAACAAATGAATGTATTTATATTATTTATATTTTTTCAGACATTCCAACCTGAAACGACAGACATATACGACAAGAAGAATATGCCACGTTTAATATATTGTATACATGCACTTAGTACACACTTATTTAAACTAGGAAAAGCACCTAAAATTCAAGACTTGTATGGAAAAGTTAATTTTACAGATGAAGAAATTGATGCTGTCAGTAAAGAATTACGCAAATATGGTATTCAAATGCCATCGTTTCAAAAAATTGGTGGCCTATTAACTAATAGTATAGCTGTGGATATAGCTGCGCTTCATGCAGCAGTAATAGCTATAAACGAAGCTATTACTAAAAAAGTAAGATTGAAAATTATCATATAAGTGTATTGGACTTTTAAACGAATTGATTTTTTTTATCTATTATTAAGTTGTGAATATAAAATTCAAGGATCAAGTTGTGATGTTAAATACTTTACAAGAGAAGGCAGCACAGTTAAATAACATTTATATTGAATATATTCAAGATTATTTGGAAGCTTTGTATGACGCACAAGATAGTAAAAGACAAGCTGCGCTTAACAGAGTAAGTTATATTCAAAAATATTTTAAATACTAATAAAATTACAATATTGATGTAATTATGAAATTTATGTTACATTATATTTTTGTATAGTCTTTGAATGACAGTTATGTACCAGATGCATACGATGAACTATTAACTCAGGCAGAAATTCAGGGTCATATCAATCATGTGAATGGTATGCTTACAATTTGTTTAAATATGTTTTTTTTTGTATATATAACATCATATGATATTAACTAATGATCATTAAATTGTTGCAAATAGTTCAACAAGCAGGAAAAAATATTATTGAATCAATTCAAATGAATAATGACAGATTAATCATAGCCTTAGAAGCACCTGCATTACATTTACAGGTAAGTTACAGAAATATTTTTTATTCAAATCATTAAAATATTTAGTTATTTTAATTTATTTTTTAGAATATCACACCTAGCAATGTAGAAGTTTATAAGGAAAAATTATCGCAATTAATAGAAAGTCCCGAATGGTATAATAATTATTCTGAAATGAATCATCATTGGCAATATTTACTGCAAAATACTATTGACTCAGCGAATGATGAAGTACTTAAAATTCAAAAACGTTAGTTATCTCCACCGATATTTATATATATTTAAATGAATATTAGAAAAGTATACGCACGTTATATTTATCTTTATATTTCAGGTAAAGAAGCTTTAAGATTTTTAAATGATACTTTACTGGATGGTGGAGTAACCGAATTTTATAAGGCTTTAAAAAATCCATATCTTGAATTAACTAATGTAGATAAATTTGCTCTGCCTTTATATTATGAAGAAATGAAAATTGATCTTATGGAATGTGGGACGGATCTTACTTATAATGATATAGTTGTTAGTATTAAAGTATTGTCAGCAATAGCAGCAATTTCTAAAGCAGTGGATCAAGGAGATGCATATGCAGTTTACGATGCTCTCAAAAATCCTGATGCGCATGTTATGAACTTAATTGATGAATATAAGATGAAATATTTTTGTGCGTTACAAAATTTACGCCTTAAAAAAACTGTCCAAACGCCAAATAGTATGTAATATATTAACGTATAATGATATACAAGACTGTATCGAAATTTCCAATGAAGAGTATAAACAAGATAACAAAGTAATGCAAGCATTGACACAATTGAATGTAGCCTTGAAAGATAATAATCCATATACTGTAACTGAAGCTTTTGCTGAATTAGAATTAATGTTACTTTGGTCGTTAACTTCTATGGATCCTACACATGTTTTCAAATTGCTAAAAAATATTGCTTCAAAGAAAACGACCTATGATCATAACTTATGTTTGTCAGAGGTGGAGGAAGCAATGAAGCGTATTGAAATAGCAGACATCGAAATTGAACGTTCAATCAAATGGCATGCTACAATTAACGATTGTCTGGATCAGAATAATCTGGATGATTTTATGCGACAGGATTTATGTCATGAGGTATATATGACGAAATGGGTAGAACAAGATTCGGATGAAATTAAAAAGAATAAGTTTAATATATTTTGTAATTTAAGAAAAGTAAAGCTTGAAAAATATCATTGCCCGTTTATTACATACATCTCTAGTGAAAATATCGAAGCATATTTGAATATAAAAGAACGTACAGTCACATGGGATTTACCTGAAGATTTTTCAGAAACTCATTACGTCACTGAGAATGATGTTAAATATATACAAAAATATTATCCGATGGAAGATCTGCATAACTACTTAACGATTAAAGAATGTATGGTTATTAGGATGCAAGCTCGAATTCGAGGATATTTATTACGTAAGAAATATAAATTAAATTATTTCAATAATAAAAAAATAATAAAAATACAAGCATGGTGGAGAGGTATATTGCAACGGAAACGTTATATTGCATTACTCAATCAAATACACGCAAAAAATGATTTATTCTCTTATCAAAATAATACCACTAAACTAATGAAGACCGAATATATTGATGTGCTAGACATATATCGAGATTATGAACCACAAATCATAAAGATCCAGGCTCTTTGGCGTGGACGAGCAGCTAGAAGAGCTTTCAATTCATTATTACATATGGAAAAACCGCCGTTTCCTGTGGTCAGACATTTTTCTGCAATTTTAAATTTCAACGCCCAAGATTACGACAAGGATTTACAATTACAGCATTTAAAACACGAAGTCGTTCAAATTATAAGACACAATCAGAACTTGTCGCAACAATTAGACAGTATGGATATTAAAATTGGTTTATTGATTCAAAATAGAATAACTTTGCAGGATGTAGTTACGCATGGTAAAAGTTTAGAAAATCTTGCGAAACAGAGAAATAATAAGGATAATAAAAGTTCGGGAATACCGGATAATTTGTCAACACAAAAAGGATTGAAATCGTTGACTAAGGAAGGCCGTAAAAAACTCGAGGGTTATCAACATTTATTTTACACGTTACAAACTAATCCATCATATTTATCTAAATTATTATTTTTATTGCCGCAAAGTAAAACAAACAAATTTTTACAAAATGTCATTTTGACATTATTCAATTTTGGATCAAATATCAGAGAAGAATATTTGTTATTGAAGCTTTTTGGCAGCGCGTTACAAGAAGAAATAAGATGTAAATTTCAAAAACCGTCTGAAGTTGTTACTGGAGATCCGTTGGTATTAAAATTAGTAGTGAATTATGCCAGACAATTAAATGGTCAACGAGCATTAAGACAAATAGTTGGACCCTTAATAGAAAATATTATATCTGACAAGACTCTGGCGATAGAAACAAATCCTGTGGATGCTTACAAATGTTGGAGAAATCAATTGGAAATGGAAACTGGTGAAGCTCAGAGTCTTCCATATACCGTATCCCATCAAGAAGCATTAACTTACGAACCTGTAAGAAAAAGATTGAACGAAAGTGTTAATGTGCTAAGAAAAACTGCGTTAGAATTTTTAACAAAAATAACCGAATCCCGTAATTTAATACCTTATGGAATGTTGTACGTGGCCAAAGTATTACACGATACGTTAAGAGAAAAATTTCCAAATAGTCCAGAAAAAGATATTTTAAAAGTAGTTGGAAATTTAATTTATTATCAATTTATAAATGCTGCCATTGTAGCACCAGATGCTTTTGATATCATTACATTACCAGTTGATAGGACGCTATTGAACGATCAAAGAAGAAATTTAGCTTGCATAGCCAAAATATTACAATTTGCTGCTTCCAAAAAAGGAGTAAATATTTTTTATTAAATTAATGTAATATAAATCATTTTTTATGTGCTTACTACACATATTAAATATTTCAGTTTGGTGAAGAAGCTACGCACTTGAATTGTTTGAATCCATTTATTATCGAGTGTCACGAAAAATTTAAAAAATTTTTCCGATATTGTTGCCAAATAGAAGACCTAGAAGAACATTTTAGTATTCACGAATACACAGAAGCTACGCTCATACATAAACCAGAAATTTATATTTCTTTACAGGCAAGTAATAAATAAATAAATAAATAATAAATTATTAAAATATAATAACAAAATAATATATATATGTTTCAGGAAATTTGTGATACACATTGTCTAATGTTAAAATATCAAGATCAAATAGCACCTGATCCATTAGATCCGCTTCACGATTTATTAGATGATTTAGAATCTGCACCAACCGTAGCATCGTTATTAGGAATATGTAAGAATAATGTAATGAATGAATTAAAAAGAAAAGAAAAACATTTAAAGAATTAATTTATATTTAAATTAATTTAATATTTTTTTGGAATGATTTAGCTGATACGATGTGCGAAGGAAATTTGGCGAGACTTGGCAAAACAGAAGTGTGTTTGGTGCTTACAAATAAATTTGAGATTCCAGAAGATGAAGATACGAATTTAAGTAAATTATTTATTAAAACTAAAGAGCTTTTGGTTTCTGTGCTTCAATTTTTAAAGGGTCCGACGTTAGTCGATGCTTTAGCAATTACATCTTCTCCTGTAGACAACAAAATATTGAACACTTCAAAATACAATTCCGTGTCGCCTATGTTGAACATTAGTCATAAAAGGTAATAATTTTGGTTTGTTTATTTTTTGATTATTTTTCGATGAAATAAAACTAACTTTTTCTTTTTTATTTATAGCTCATCATTGAATGATTGCAAGTTTCAATTATCCGTATATCTGAATAAATTACGACTTGGAGGATGGGTCAGTAAGGAGGACGGTTATCAAAATATTATAACGGCAGTTGCAAAAGATCTTTGTAATAAGGGAAAATATAGAATCATAAGAAATAACGAACTTAAAACTTTACATATAACTAAACGGAGTTTAGAAGAGAAAACCAGATATTATCAAGAACAAGTCGAATATTACAATAAATATATACAAAAGTGTTTAGAAAATTTACATACTGGAAAAGGGTATATGCATATATTACATATAAATATAAATATTTTTATATTGTCACAGTATTAATAGTTAGATTTTTATTGAACTTAAAATATTAAAAAGTAATTAATGTTGCAGATCCATTCGAGCATTACACATGGCACAAAAAGATCATAGAAAATTAAAATCCAAAATGACATTAAAGTATTCAGCTGCGAAATTGCAAGAGAAAGGTGTACTCTTAGAAGTAGACGGTCTTCCACTTTCTCAATGGAAAAACGTCCTTTTTGAAATAAGTCCTACAGAATATAATGGCCTTTTTACTGTACATTGTAAATTTATGGGAGTAAACATGGAAAAGGTAAACATCGATATTCAAAAATTACTTGAATTACAATACGAAGGTTCAGCGATAATGGACATGTTTGGAAAAGCCAAAGTCAATGTAAATTTACTTTTGTATTTGTTGAATAAGAAATTTTATGGTAAAATCTAAGAAGTTTGGATAAACAAAGTATAATGAAGAAGTAAATGATTTTATAATTTGACGCATTGTTTTTTTTTCTTTTTTTTTATAAAAATTACGTGCTATACATAAATTTAAAAAAAAACAAACAAATGAAATCAATTTTATACACATTTCTTAATAAAAACATTACCATAATTTTTTTGAATCTAATTAAAACAAATTAAAAAATAATTAAACAACTGCCATGGAAAACTAATTCAACGCGTTCTATCTTTTCTACTTATTAGCAAACTAGGTACTAAATACTAGAAATTATACACACACTTATGCATTTCTTATTATAGCTTTTATACTTTTCCTATTCAAAATGCATACACGCCCGATTATATACAGTCATATAACACTATCTACAGCTTCGTACCATAATATTACATACATTATAAACTATTTTTTTACAAAAATATACATAAATGTACATAGGCAACACTCAACTATAATAAATTAAGCAGCCTCTATACATAATTAAGAGATCAAAACATTTTTGTATCATGTTAAAAAGAAAAATTTGTTTTATATAATAAATAATTGATAAAATATAATATAATATAATATGATAAAAGTAAAATAATAATACAATGATTAATAATATAAACAATAAGTTTTTATAAATATTTTATAAGTTTTTATAAAAATTTAATAAAAAAAATTTATATGCAATTCGTTTAAAAAAGTTGTTTTATTATATTTTTCTAATAGTATTGCTGAACATAATAAACTCCATCAATTTCATATAAAGTAAAGGTTTGCAGTGACTATTCGAAAACTTCTATCTCACAGTCAAAATATTATAATTTAATAATAATTTTCTTAAAGCTTATGGCGCGCTAAACATTTTATATATAATAATTTATACATATAATTTAAACGGAATAACCTTTCAGGAATTTTCTCGTTATACAAGTGTCACACATGTTTCACATGTAACATAACCTCGAAAGTTAGTTAAGTTGTGTTTACAAGAAGGTTGTGTGAATATTTATGGCGTAAACAAACATTGATTTATTAAACTTGTTAAATAAAATTATTAAATAATTTAAAACAAAATGAAAACGTCACGACATAAAAAAGCCAGGAAACATTTAGCCTTTTACATAAACAATTTTAAATTTAGACAACCTTATCAAATACTCATCGATGGAACATTTGCATTTGCTGCATTAGAGGTTAGTATATTGCTTAGATCAATTATTATTACATAGAGCTATTGTACAAAAATATTTATAGATTATAAATAATTTTATTCTTTTTTAATATACTTGTTTTAGAACAAATTCAATATCCAAGATCAATTACCTAAATATTTTCAAGCAGAAACTAAATTATTGACTACGGCATGCATCATTTTAGAAGTAGAAAAATTAGGTTCCTTTTCAAAAGGTATTGTAGGTGCAATGCATATAATTAAACGATATGCAGTTCATAGATGTGGACACGAGAAGAAACCGATACCAGGTTCTAAATGTTTGAGGTCTATGATAGGAAAAGATAATTCTTCTAGGTGAGTTTAACATTTTTGTTATTTACATCGAATGTTAGAAAGTAAATAATATGTTAATATTTATTGCATAGATATATTATTGCAACACAAGATCGTGATTTACAAAATGAATTGAGACAAATTCCTGGTGTGCCTTTATTATATCTCCATGGTAAAGCACCTACTTTGGAAACTCCTTCGGAGGCGAGTCAAAAATATGCTGAAAGCATTAAAAGTAATTTAGGAATGAGTACATGGGAGAAAGAGAATATGCAGACGTTAAAGAAAGAGGCAGGTTTAATAAAGGAAATTGAACCAAAAAGAAAAAGAAGTATAAGAAGGGTGGTCCAAATCCACTTAGCTGTTTAAAAAAAGAAGAAGAAAGTACAAACGGTACCAACAGTATCGAATAAACCAAAATCTGGAAAAATTAAGAAAAAGAAAAAAATTAAAATAGCTGCACATGTTAAAGAAGCTCTAGTCGCTGAACTTTCAAATAAAACTCAATCATCGTGACAGTATTTACCTCATATCAATAACGGTAACGATTGATCTAGCATATCATTTTCTTATTTGTTTTTTCTTTTTTGTTTTTATTCATAATACAATATCTCAATTTATTTTATTAAGAATAAAATATTTGTTTTAACTTTGGCTGGTTCAAGCTGGAACACATCTATCATTTTGCTGTCGATGACATAAAAAATGTACTCGTTAACAGTCAGTTAGTTTTAAAATACATTATACACGCTATTTATAAATCGTTCATTTTATAGAAATACATCCAAATATAATATACGCATGAAGTATAATACCAAAATATGGCAATAATTTGTTTTTAATTGATTCTCTATTTAACAAACATGATAAAAGCCCGAGATTTATTTACTTAGAAGCATGGAAGATTATTGCTTATGTATATAATGTCATGCTGTCTATGATACACAATTGATGTAAAAAAATGATCAAAAATACATTATGATTTTCAACATTCCTTACAATATTTTCATGTGTAACTTGCCGTATATTTATATTTATATATAATTTGTAATATTATGAAAATATTAGTTATTGTATTCTATGTTGGAAAGATTAGAAATGTTGATAAAATTCTTTGAAAAACAAATTATACAGTAATTCCTACGTGTAGTATTAAAATTACTATCTTCTAAATTAGGACTTCTCAAACTTTTCCACTTGGTGAGGCTTTTCATACTTTGAGAAGCCCCTGTCCTAACGTATGTATATATAAGGAATAATATTTGGAATTAGGAAATATTTGCGTCGTAGAAAGAATATATATGTAAATAAGATATAAAGACGATCGTCAGAAAATGAATGTAAACGCTATATTATGTACATATTTTCTTAAAAGATACAAGAAACATTTTCAACATTATATGGAACATTGACATGCGTGTACATGCAAATGATATAATGTATTTCAAAATGTTATAAACTTTGAAAAATTATTAAAAAGAAAATGTCTAGGTATTTATAAATCTAATGAATAATGTATGGTGTTTTTTTGTTGTAATTATATATATACACATACATATACATATATATGTATATGTATATATATATATATATATAATTTTTTAGCTTTATGAAAATTGCATTATAATTTATGTACCTTTTTTTTTCTTTCACTTTAGTGTTGCATTATTTTCTCTCTTATAATCTAAATATAACGTGAAACATTTTGATTCACACTAGATGAAATAAAAATGGTTAGTTCAAGGTAATAGTAATAGTAGTATAATATGTACATTATAAAAAGAAAAGAAATAAGTAAATTTAGAGAAAAATAACATTAAAATAATGGCAATGCAAAGTACACGTGTATCCTACAAAAAGAGCTAAAGATAATACAAATTAAAAAAAATGTCTAGAATTGTTTTAAATTTATAAGTATATCCAAAATACATTAGATCACGTCATGAATTGAATGCACTTAAGTGCACTGTCTATATATATTTATATATAATTATTAGCCAATTAAAAATTTTTTCGAACATTATTATAAGTAACAAATGTAAAATAGGTTATTACTCTTATTTACTTCTTTTTTTTTATACAATTTCTGTTGACATTGAAATCTTCTTTTTTGTTGTATAAAATTCACATGAAAGTAAAAGAAATTAATTGGAAAAGAAATAATGAAATTATTGTAAACAAAAAAATACTTTTTTCAATGTAAATCAAAATTATTGAGACGAAATGAAATATTTTTCAGAAGTTTTTTTTTTTAAATCTATTTCTATATATATGAAAATACTAACACGAAAATATTTTAATCGTGATATTTTACAAAGTACGGTACTTTGCAAATAATAAAAAACAATATTTCAGTAAAATAATAAAATTACAACGTACATTAATACAATATTTCTTTCACATTTCATGTGAACTAATGTCAGTCTTAAACTCGCATTGGCGATATTGCTTTTAGACTAACACGTCTTTCTCTTCTTCTCCCTTTTTTTCTCTCTTTGACGAAAGATAAGAACCTTATATTATACAAAAATGTGCTTATTGAAGACACATTGTAGGTCAAGGATGTTGAGCTAATAAAGCGCGTGCTGCCATGGCTAACATTTTCATTTGTCGAGATGATCGGTGATTTGGATTTGCTGTTAGAAAAGCAGCTAATTGACTTTGTAAAGTCATTAACACAGTACCCATGTGCTCTCGAGTTACTGGATCAGTTGGATCTAAATTCAATATAGCTTCTTCTAACCACCTATGAAAAAAAAAATTATTTCATTTTAAAATTTACATATTTTATTGCAGTGTTATTTTATACGAAAAAGAAGAAAAAAATCATATTTAAATTTGTAAAAATACCTGTGTTTAAGTTCTGTACGATGTCCTAAATCGGCAGAGAGTTGTTGGACTAATGATAATAATACCGGTTGCTGTAAAATACATCTAGTGCCTTGACCCTGAGGTCCAAGAGGAGAAGAAAATACTCTCGATGGTTCAGTCCTTTCACAAGCTAAAACGACTAATCCCAAATCGCTAGCACTTAAAGCTTGTTGGAAAGCAGCATTTAATTGACCTCTTTGCAGTAAAGATATAACTCGAGCTTGTGCATCGGCAACTGCAGGTACAGATATTGTTGCAGGAGTCGTGGCCCGTGAACTGTGTATGTAAACGAGATAATATATCTCTATCATATATAATGAACATTATTAAATAATAATATGAAAATAATAATTGAAATAACCGTACCGTACACCAGAAATTTCGTTCAATTGTTGATTTAAGTTTTCCCTGATCGATTCTCGAACTATACGTACAGTATCCTCTTGCATGGAAGATATTCCTCGAGAAAATTCATTTCGAATTTCTTCGCGTACTGACAATGAAAGTGCTTCGGTTTGTTGTTCATTTCGTTGTTTATATTGCTTATCCATAATAGAATCAACGTTTTGAAGGTCTGTAGAAAAACAAAATAAACGAATAATATTAACATTGACGTTTCAAATTTAAAGATAAATTTGTCGTTAGAAATAATTAAAAAAATTCAATAGCTTACATTCGCGGGTACCTTTGACGAATGCATCTTGCACTTGCTTGAACATATTTTGGCAAGCTTTTTCCATGCCAGGTAAAAGGATATTTGTGAAAGTGTCTTTGAAAGCTACATCAAGTGCTGGTTTAGCTGCATTGGCTGCAGCTAATGCCAATGTATCCTTTATATGTGTACTATTAATCAATTTAGTTAAATTATCTTTCAACAAATCGTCCATGCGAGTTACGTCCAAATGTAGTTGATGTTTTAATGGTTCAATCGTTTCTTCAACTATTCGCGGTAAAATATTTTCTATTTTATCTTTAATCGTTGTTTCAAGTGAATTTAATAATTCACGTTGACGATTCATTTGTCCATACAATTGTTCTAACGTTGCTGTTTGTTGTTGCGATGCTCTTGCTAAAACCGATTCAATACGCGTAGATATCGGTGATTCCTGTCTTAATCTCGTTACTTCATTTTTTAATTCTCTAATTTCTTGATACTGCTCTTGAATAGTTTCCAAAATGGAATCCATTTTATTAGTTATTTCAGTAACGTTAATATTATTTGCAGTTTTTTGCCATTGAGTCTCTTGTTCGCACGAAATGTGAGTCGTCGAATTAGTTTCATCCTTAGTCGTATTTCTTTGTGTAGTATTATTATCTTCTTTATTTTGATATTCTTCAGAGTCTGACTTCATGGCATGTACATTGACATCTTTTAATAAAACCATTGGAATATTAGGCCAATCTTCTCCTGTATTCGGCGCTGCTTCCTCTTTATTTTCAGAATCGGCTTCTTCCTCTTCTTGTTTACTAAGTGATAGAATTTCTCTGACTTCTCTACTAGGACTACTACCACCACTAGCTGGCGCATGCTCCTCTAATTCGCTCGTCGCAAGGGGCGGATCCGAAGCGTTCAACGCTTGTACTGCCTGCGCCAGAGAGGGGCTAACGGATATCACGTCTTCAAGTTCAGGACTAGGAGGACTTGATTCTGTATCGTTGTTTTCTTTCTTTGCCGGTGAACTAAATGCATCCGGTGTCATTAAATTTAATCCTGTATTATGATTATTCGTGTTTTCGATCGTAGCCGATAACATACGATCTTCTTCGCTATTTTCTCCTGAAATTCCATTGTGATTAACAATCCCAATATCTGGTAAATCTTCCGAATAATCCAAGGAATCATGAATGAGCATATCCATGAGACAATTGCCATTCACTCGCGAGGCGGGCTTAAATGCTATATGACATTCTTGCAGTGACTTAGGTTGAACTAGATACATTCTTATAACAAGTTGTTCCTCCGTTTCTTCCTCGCACTGAGTAAGATCTTCCAATGATTCTCCCATTGGACGCATTTTTCTTTGACCAGCATCAACTATTCCAAAACTCAAGATCGGATAAGGCAGAAGAAATTCTGATATCGTACTTACGCACGCTAATGCCTCTCCACTGACTTTACAAATACTCAATATATACAGAACTTTATTATATATGTCAGACAACAAAAGATAACCGGCGCTAAGATCTAAGCCTGCTTTCAATACAGGAACTTTTCCAGTCGAAGGAGTTGGCGCAAATGTAATAGTTTGCAAACACGTCCATAATTCGCACGACCAAACTTTCAATTCTGAATTATTGTCACAGCCAGTAATAGCGAATCTCCAGAATTGTACGCTAAGTAAAAAATTAAAGTTGTATATGGATAGAATAAAACGTATTATTGAGAATAAAATAAAATTGCTTACTCAGGTTGACAAGTTTGATGATCGTCGAGGAAAAATAGACAAGAAATGGGACGTCCACCGTGTGGTTGCCATTTATGTAAACAATGCGGTTGAGTCGTGCCATGAGAATTACCGTGCATATATACCTGGAAGAACTTGACTTCTCCATCAAGACTGGCTGTAGCTAAGGCGGTACCATCGGGACTAAACGTTGCCTCGATGATCATCCCTGAGTGCTGATTAATTTCTATCATGCCGCCGCTTTCTTTTGCAGCTGGATCAGTTGCCTATTATTCATTTAAGAGTTCGATTTTCTGTCTAAGGTAATATTCAGACGGCATAATATACAGATGAAATACACAATCACCTCTATAGATCTAAATCTAGCTGCAACATTGGCAACCGACCATAGCTCTGCTTTAGAACCCCTTGTTAGTACCAATAGTTTAGATACTGCATCACCATCCGATGGATCATCTTCGGGAATATAAGGACACCAAATAACACGATGACTAGTAGGAGATGATTCTTCAGCATCAACTTGTAATACTAAGTTACATAATAGTTCGGATGGTGTTGATTCAATAGTATGTATAAAGAGGTTTCCTGAGTAGTCGACGCAGGCTAAAATAGCATTTGACACATGAGCAAAAGCTAGATCTTGTATAGCCCCACGCATTCCTCTTAATAACGCTCTTTGTTCTAATTCTTTATATACAACCCGTACTACTCCACCTCCAGTTCCAACTAAAAAGAAATGTATGATATGAAATAAAAGTAAGCAAAGTGTAAACTACATTCATGGTAAAATTTCATTACCTTTGATACCGTAAGCTAAATATTTTCCAGACATATGAACAGCCAATAATTGACCGGTATAAAAATTATGTTCCCAAGTAAAGTCAACGATATTTTTTAATTTAACTTTGGAACTTCCATGATCGTGGCCACCCGATGATGGAATGATTGTTACATTTTGACTATACAATTCTACCGAATGTTGATCCTCTTGTCCGCTGAATTCCCTGGATAAAAGAAAACAATAATATAGAAAAAAAATATTAATTAAAAGCATCATCAATCATGTTAATTGTTTCGTCCTTGGAAATAGCAAGAAAAAGAGAAGGAGAGTGAGAGAGAGAACGAGAGAGATAGTGACAAGATCAACAAAAAAGGTTAAAAAATTGAAAAAAAGTCAGAAAGATTTAGATGAAAATTCATAACAAAATTCGATAAGATTTTGAATCCTTGAAATTAGAACGACAAGGAAAATATTTTAATTGAAAAAAAAAGACAGATATCAATTTGAAAAGAAATAATATGAACTTACACTGTCTGCGGATATTTCAAGTGTCCTAGATTTTCTTCTCCAGTTTTAATCATTTTGCTGTAGTTATATTTAGATATCTGAAAAGTAGCGATTCGAAAGGAGAAATAATAAGATATATTAAGAATTTTTAATAGATGTATATTATAGTAGGTATATTCGTAAGATTCTAACCCCCAGCCGGTGGCACGCCTGACTGCATTATCTCCGTCGGTACACACGCGCGATATTTTTTTCTCACCTTCGTTCATAAATTTGATCGAACTGTGCAGGTGCGTACCCTGTTTTTAATATATATAATATGTGTATATATAAATATATATATATATAGATATATATATATATATATATATATATATATATATATATATATTTTTTATATATATGTGTATATCGAATCGACCGCCGACCTTATTCGATTAACTTATTATATTTTAAAACATTACTGTGTCCTATTTCTTTCTTTTTTTTTAATCACCTAGTTGAGACCACATATTACACAATGTGTGAAAGAGATTTGAAATTATTGAATGAAAATCTAATATAAGACTTTACGAGTAGTAGCATTCGCCGTTGATTATTAAAACCAAATCGAAATGGAAATGTTTTAACTTTTTTATATTATCGCTAGATGGCAGTTTAAATAGTCGAACGAGATATCGATAATCACCAAGATCGAATTAAAAGAAGGGGATTTCCTTTAGTTCTAACCTTATCAACCAATGAGATTCTCAGAATTGAAGACTAATTTTGATTTTAATTTAAAATGTAATCTAATACTATTTTAATTTTATCTTTATATAAAGGAATTTGATATATTCTCAATTTTTATTCGAAAAAATGATTCTCAAAATATTGGGGATTATCTTTTTTTTCGTATTGTTTTTAAAGGATAATAAAATATTTCTCATGTAAAACGATATTATACGCGATAAATTTACACAGTTTATTTCTTTGAGTTTTTATATATATTTTATACACTATAGACAGGCTTCTTGTATTTGTTTTATTTTAATTCTTTTTTTATTTAATTATTATTATTATTATTATTATTATTATTATTAATTTTTATATTTTTATTTCTTTCGTGTACGTGTCCCTAAAACCTCTTTTGGAAAATGGCAGTAGTGCTCAAACGTACGTAGACCCAAAATTGGTTGTGGCAGTTAAATTCAGCTAAAGTGTCGAGTATTTCTTTTTTTGTTGTTTTTTTTTGTTTTTTAGAGTAAATAGCACTTAAATACCTACGTACATTAATGCGTACTTACATTCCTCGTTTGCCAAATAGTATTTACGTTACGTTTATATATTTATATTACAGATTGCACATACCTCTATTTTATTTAATAATTATTAATAATTTAATCAAAAAAGCGCGAGGGAGATGAAAGGTGAATCGAAAGAAGAAGATACGCTGCTGATAAGAAACCTTGTTTTTTTATGTCTTTTCTTTTTTTTTTACTTACGAATTTAATAATTCGTCCTTTTCGATTCACGTTTCTCGCAATGTACAGAGTTTTTGCCCTACGAATAAAACGACATCCATCTTTTCGCAAAGCCTTTTTTTGTCGATAATCTTGTATATTTTTTTTTGTTTTTTTTTTTTTTAATTTTTTAATAATTCAATGAGGCGCAGAATAAAAGCAACGTCGAACATTTCGTCGTAACTTCAGTTTGCGCGGCACAAAAACTTTTCTATTTGAAACTTCCGTTCGAAAATTTCACTATGTTTTTTTTTTAATTTTATTTACTTTTTATTCTTTCTTTATTTCGAAAACAATTTCTTTTACTTTTTTTATACCCTTTGACGTCCTTTTCTTTCTAATATTACCGGCGAAGTCAAAGTTAGATTAAATTTATTTCTTTTTTGGGTCTTTCGATAATATATCGTATGATGTCCATTCTATATATTATATATATACATATATGTAATGGTATATATATAATATATAATGATATAAGCACACTGAACACTGTGCCAATCCAATTGGAAATAATGATACCAATTTATTTTTATTTAAATCCTTCTATCAATTTTTTTTTTTATTTAAATCCTTCTATCAATTTTTTCTTTTACTTTGGAAATATTCACAGAGGTGTTTAAATTATGCAGGGAATTTTATTTTTATTTTTTAACGAACGTCTTCGAGGTTTTCATAATTTATCATTTTTCATTTTTTTTTGTTCTTCCTTTTGTTTCGTTTCATTTTTAATTCATTTATTCATTCGTGGTAATTGTTTATGTGGTATGTACGCGCGCACGTGTAATTTTTTTAATTTTTACTATCATCATAATATTAATTATTATATTATTATTATTATTATTATTATTATTATTATTATTATTATTATTATTTTTAAGCGTAATAGCTCGATTCTGCTAGGAGCGACTAGTCGATCGCCTAAGAAAGAATATTACAATCGTTTTGTAAAAAAAAAAGATGAGCTATATATATATTATGTATATGTATATGTTTATACCGGGTGGCTTCACGCATACGGAAAGAATTGTTTCTTTTCTCTTATCTTTCAACAAAATTTTTGTTCTATGTTCTTTTACGTTTTCGTTCATTCCAATTGAATTCTTTCTGCGTTAGTGTGATCATCGTGTGTGTATTTGGGATCTCGAAGCTTTGAAGTCGATTTACAAGCGCGATAAATTTCACTAAAAATTACAATTTAAGTTTATTACAAAATTCTAAGAAAAAGTGTGTCTATCTGATACAATCGTTCGCCATTTGCATGCACGTCGAGACGATGAAAATGGTCCCTGTGGGATTTCGATCAAAATAATATTATATATATATATTTTTTTGTCTTTGAATATATTTTATATAATATATAACGCGCGCGCGTATATATTAAATATAATATATATAATATCTCATATATACAGGCTATTTCATAATACATAGGATCCACTTCAGGAGTGAACAGAGAGACACACACAAAAACAATGAAAAAAAAGTTCACTAAAACATATGTCGTATTTAATCTTCTTTCATAGTTTTATAGTCACTTTTGTGTTTCAATAATCCGCGATAATTTATCATCATAGAAAGTGCTCAAAATGATAATCCTCGGTTTGTTTTTGTAAACATTGCTATAAGTCTTGTGGATATTTCTTATCCTTGTTGATGTCACACTTTCTGTTAATTAAATTTAATCACTTCAGTTTATTCAATTCAGTTAGAACGCTTAGTTTTCTTACTAGGATACTATTATTTCATAATGTTTATATTTTCTGTGTATTTATAAAGTTACAAGCGCGTATATAAGATTTTGATTTTTGGTCTTATATGAAAACTGTAACATATTCGACATTCATTATCAGCATTGAAGAATTTTGTCATTGTTTTTGTCCCTTGTCACTACTAAAATGAGTTACACGTATTACGAAACAAACCTGTATATTACATATAGTATTTTATAATGGTATATATATATATATATATATATATTATATATTATTTATATATATATAAGCGCTTTCTCTCTCTCTTTCTCTTTCCTTGTCTTTTATTTGTTTTCTCTTTTTCTTTCTTTTTCATTCTATATTAGATTTGATTAAAAAAATGATGAGATTATATATATTAAAGTTTTGAATGAATATTTGATAAAGATTACCGGACGAAGCACGAAGTAAGTTGATAAAGCTATTATGCTAGTTGACCCCGGTGTATGTGATCTAATTTTCTAAACGATCGATCGCCGAAGTTTGTTATTTCAAACGCGTAGAACGCGAGTTTGTGACGCATTTCTCGTCGGAGAAATAATGCCGACCACTTTGAACCAAAACTCTATTTGGAAATAAACTTTCGAAATAAACCAATATATAATATATTGTACGTACGTATATCTATATACCCATGTATATTTTCATATGATTTATTATATGCATGGGATACATAGAATACGTTTTATTATTCGTACGAAAGATAAAACACGTGACATCTGGACGGAAAATATAGCGAATTATTTACTAATATTATTATTATCATTATTACTACCGCTACTACTAATATTATTTTTTTGCGAAGTAATTTTTAATCATTCTAGATAATCCTCGATAAATTTTTATCTATAGGACACGAATTAATTACGATATTACGATTTTTTTTTTTATAGTAATAAGTTAATTTTTATCGATCCTCGTGTTGAGATAAGACAAAATGAAATTAATCGAAAATCACTTTGAAATAAAAAATAATCTCGAAATAATTGCTACGTTAATAATGTTAAAAATTAATTTTTTTCTTCTTTTTTTTCATGAGATTAATTAGATGTAGCACGATATTACTATATTACGAACTATTTGCAATTAATGGATATATTATTGTAATATAATATATAATTTATTATGTGTGTCATTTAATATACTAATCGATGAGTATAGATTTATTTTCGGTAAAATTCTGATCAGACTCACACGTGAGGATCATTAGATCGCACGATGAATGAATCGATTTATGACGCTAATGTAAATTTTCTAAATTTTACAAGCACGTTAAGTTAGCCGGTCAAATCTGTAACTCGGAATATTATCGAGGGTTTAATTTATGACGTGCGAGAGATAACGTTAGAGAGCTCGATGGTGTTCGCGTAGTCGAAAAATTATGTATATACATATATATCTATTTTAAAAACGCCCTCGTTGAATCGATAAATCACAATGTTCTATCTCTTTCTTTCTTTCTTTTCCCCTCTCTCTCTCTCTCTCTCTCTCTAACTATTTCGCATAGTTAGCTTCAAATTATATCCATCCAATAATAATATTTGTGCGGGCTCGTTGCTCGTGTCTGCTGATTTAATTCAATTCGCGAATGTAGGGGTGGGGGTGAAGGTAGGGAGAAAAGAAAAAAAAAAGATCGAAAAAATCGTCGATTACGTCAACGATTGAAACTTAACGATTTATACAAAAGATTAAGAAAAGAAAAGTAAAAGGAAAAAAAAATATATTCTACAATCGTAGTTTTATTATACAAATTTCTGATATGCTTGCGATATATTGCTGATATATTTTTTTCGTTTCTTCTTCTTCTTCTTCCTTTATCTTTATTATTATTATTATTATAAATATTATTATTATGATTATTATTATTTTTTATTATTATTATTATAATTCTTTACCGTCCTTTGAATAAATAAATATGAAAAACACACACACACATTCGTACACATATATATAATATTTATCTATATATGTGTACGTATGTAATTATGTGTTATATAAATTAATAAATAAATCGTTTATTTTAACATTAGACTTTTCAGCCTTCTCTATATTGTTACGATGTTCATGTACAAATGATTCTAACATTATTTCAAAAAGAAGAATAAAAATAATATGAAGAAAAATAGTTAAAGATTCGTGATCGATGGACGGAGTCGTACAAAAAAGAAAAGGAATAAATGACACTTTTCTTTTTTTTTATTCCCAAAATTTTTTTGCACGTGCACCTAATATTATTGTAGAAAGTAAAATTTAATATGATATCTATATACACGAAATGGATAACATCTTTTTTTAAAGACAACCTTGTATATATGACTATGATGTGAATATCTTGTTCAATTTTGTTTTAAGAAATTTGTATCCAAGCATTAACGATGATCTAAATCTCATATGCATATAAATATATATAATAAATCAATATAAAACAATATTTAATAAATATATAAATTTAATATATTAATATATATATATATATATAGTGTAATAATAATATAATAATATATAAATTTATATATTGATATATTATTAATATTATTATCAACATTATATATATTATATATAATTTATATATTATTTATTATATATTATATTTATTTATTACATATATACGTATAAAGATTTTGAATGATTAAATACAGCCAAATATAATTCTCTTTTTATACATGATGCCGTACGATCCCTTCTCAATTTCTGTAATATATATTGAATTTAAAATTCCCAAAACTATTAAGCTGTATCTTTCTATAAGCACCCTTTCTTCCCTCCTCTTCTCTCTCTCTCTTTTTCTCTTTCTCGCTCACTTACATTCTCGACCTTTTCGATAAGCGCCCGTTTCCAAATCGATACTCAATTTTCTCAAGGTCAGTAGTCTTTTCCACATCTGGCATGTATTATTCTCATTAAATTAAATAGTTGAAATCTCGTTTTATATTTATCCTAACACGTGTTCGACCCTTATAACCGATTAATTAATGTATGCAATTTGTGCTTCTAATGCATTATTTAATAAAACTGCCATGCTATCTGATCTTATACTAAATTTGCTAATTTATTTAGCACGAATCTTAGGACACAGGCGCTTTTTCTTATCCTTTGATTATTTTTTTCTTTTGTCATAATTTTAGCGAAAGATTTTTTATATTGTTTTCTTTTCGAAGATCGGATTGTTGAAATAGGTAAAATAACAAATTTGTGGTTTTTCTTTCTTGTCTCATTTGGCGATCGACGAATCTATAAACGTGTCACTTTGTAGGACATCCTAAATAACTAAAGAATAATTTTCTTTGTTTTTTTTTCTTTAATTAATTAATTAATTTATTAATAATAATAATAATTATTATTATTTTCAAAAATACTGTACATAAGAATACCTAAGCCACGCAAATCCGATCGGTTCTTTACAAGTTCTTCTCCTTTTTCTTCTTTTTCTTTTATTTTTTTCTTTCTTTTAATTGTTTTTATTTTTATTTTATTTTAAATTTTTTTTTCATTTTTTTATTTCCAATGAATTATCGAAGCGATAAAGTATGAATATACGATACGTAACGTTGCGATCGAACCTATATCTTGTGTCGAAAACTGGGTAGAAAAAATAATAAATAGCTGAAGTTGTGTAGGAGGAACGATAAAACTAGGTGAAGATTGGATGAATGAGGGTTGGACGAGAAGGAGGAGGTGGTGGAGGAGGAGGAGGAAGAGGTATAAAGAGATCTTCCTATTATCAGTTGTTTTGTTTCTCTTGCTTTCGGAACGGTCGTTCATCTTCTTAAAAATCTAAAGAATCCTCTGCTCTTATCAGGCGCCGGTGCCATCAGCATCGGTACTTGATTTTTATGAGTTATGTGTATCTGTAATCAGAATCAAAACGTTCATACTTAAACGTTTATCCAATTTAAAAAAAAGAGATGATCTTTTACTGTTATTTATTAGATGAAATATTTTTTAAATAAATATAATGAATGCCGATCAAATGTTATTTACATTGAACAAAAATATATCTACATACTGAAATAAATAAAATTGAAAAATTAATAATGTTTATGAACTTACAGTGCATGGACCTTGCATCCATGGTTCACCATCAATTTGCATGGGGAACCGTTTGGTCGTGATGATGGTTACGCTGCTACATTGAGCCAATCTTCTTCCAGAATTTCGTAACCCTGTTTTAACTTGGCCCATATGTAAACAGTCTTCCAATCCTATCACTTCTATAAGATTATCCCCGATATCTGGAAAACAAATGAAATTATTTATATAATTTAAAAATAAAAGGGTAGGGGGTATAATTTAAAAAAACATCAGATTAAATTACGATGATTTACCCTGTATCGCGGCTGTAAGATCTACTGAATTAAAACTACTAGTGCTGAGTTCTTTGTCTGGTCTTTTCTTTCGTTTAGCAAGACGATGCCTCGCATGGTGTTCACCCCATAGGTTCGAACCCCCATGGGTGAAAGGAATGTTTAATAAAGCAACACCCTGTAAAGAAGGTCCGTGTGCCAAATCCAAAGGTGTACCGTCACACTATAATTTATACAAATGAAATTACAATTTCATTATAAAATAATAATAATAATAATAATAATAATAATAATAAATGAATGAATTATAAATACCTACAATTAATTCGAGATGTTCGTGAAGTTTTTTACAACTCGCGGCGAACTGTTCAGTCGTAGCATATTCGAAATACCACAATTTGTTCTTCATCCTGCTGTTAAATTTTTCCGGATTCTTTTCCCTTTCAACGTGAAACTTGTTACAAATGGCAGCGTCAACGCCAACGGAAAAATAATTATTGATAATATTGTAAGGTATACTATCTTGATTAGGTTTCTTTTCCTCTTTCTGATCTAGTACTTCGATCTGCCAACGATCCATCATCACGGGTGTTGATTTCTCGATTTTCTGTAGTAAGAAAAGGAGAATATTTTGAAAAATTCGTATTAAAAATACTTGGAGTTCTTGGAATTAGAAATAGATCGGAGGTCTTTATTTACTTTGAGAACTTTGTAAATAGCTTCGCCCTCGTAACCACCTCCCCAACGTAGACATCTGGCAAGATCGTTACCAGTACCAAGTGGTATGACACCAACAGCAGGCTGATGCTCGAACTGTACCCGATCTAAATCGTTTAACACACACATAGACAAACACATACATAATATATATATATATCATACATAAACTCCTACCATGATAGAATTCCCCGAAAGTGTTATCATCAAAGTGTTACTACCATTAATGGCAGCTAGTTGTCAGCTTACCCATAGTTTCCAAAACCCAACCGACAGTACCATCGCCACCGCAACAAATTACCCTGAAGTTCTCGACATCTTTGAACATTTGCAAGCCTTGCATCGGTCCACCAATGGCTAAATTGTGTACCTGCCTAGGGTTCAGAATGTATTGAAATTTTCTCAGCATCCTTTCGCCTTGTCTACCTCCAGATTTCGGATTAATGAATACCAACAACGGTATCGTATCTGGAGATGGGGTTATTTGGAAGGACATTGCTGGTTGTTGACTTGACGAGCTACCACCACCACCACCACCACCACAGCTTAAGAAACCACCCTGATGAAGAGGAATCTTTCGTACTCCAATCGCATCTAATCACAATCCCAATAGTCTATCCCAAATAGAAATGTGATCTTTTCATTGTCTTTTCTCTTTCAACGAATATAAATGATATCATAAATTTGTATATCAATCAGTAGTATTTTAATGGATGCATAGCCACGATATTAACGCACGTGTGATAGATATCAAAGTCACAGTTTTATTTGGGATGAAATATGTACGCGAGGTAGACTAATTGGAAAAAAAGAAAAATTAAAAAAATATCACACTGGTATTTAACACTTACAGAACTGACAGACGAAGAGTCCTGTCCATGTTTACTACCCCTTTTGCTATCCCTCGATAATGATCTCTGTCTGTCCAATACGACTGGACAAATCGCTGTAGGTGGTAAAATGTGTACAGCATATTCGCCGAGGGTGCATTCGGTTTTCACTTGCGAAGCGCATCTGTTGTGCAGCTACAAAGTTACAATTGAACAGCCAATGTTGTTGATCGATCGTACGATGGTTTGAATTTTAGAAAGCAACAAAAATTCAAATCTAGTCGAGTTGGTATGGAAAAGCTTACTCACGGTTAGTTGACACCAACGGCAATGGAGTCCCGTGATTCCATTGTAACTTTTAATGGTTTTTCTACACTTTGAGCACTTTCCGTGACAATTGCCCTCGACCCAATGATGTATCATAGTTTGTGAAGTTTTTTTACTTTTTACATAGGTTGCAATACACGATGCTGGTGCTCTTTGTACGCATCTTTCGTGGACAGTATATTTGCAAACTTAAATAAGAACAAAAATTATGAAATAAATAAAAGTAATTTGATTAAAAAATGCTTGTTATTTATATGATCAGTATATTAAATAGATGGTCAAGTATTTATAATAAAATATTGATATATATTTTACATAAATATGACGCAACTCTAATGCAATCCTACCCCTATTATTATTATTATTATTATTAAATATGAACCATTTATCTTTTTAAACAGTGATAAAAAAAGTAAAAATGTTAAAAATAACTGCTATCTATATGGTTTATGTATTAATACGCGATGCAACCTTGATA
Organism: Polistes dominula; assembly: GCF_049000335.1. Lineage (NCBI taxonomy): Eukaryota > Metazoa > Arthropoda > Insecta > Hymenoptera > Vespidae > Polistes > Polistes dominula. The sequence goes on along the minus strand of NW_028300925.1, from coordinate 6,860,876 downwards.
CAACCCTATCCTTATTATAAATACTAAAAAATTAATTTTTAAAATACTGATAAAATAAATAGAAGTATCTAAAATAGTCGTTACTAATACGCGATCTGTATTTATAATATTCTATGTAATGCAATCTTAACGTAATCTTATCCAAATAAAATCTAAAAGTATGAAAAAATAATATCTTTCAAATTCCTAAACAAAAAAATGAATATTAACTTAACGAGGAAGAGAAAATGCTTACAAACACAACAGAGTCCTTTCTTTCCAAGTCCAACCAACATGTTCAAGCACAGATTGCAATAAGCGGGTTTGCTGAAGTGCTTCAATCTCCACAAATGATTTCCATCCTCTTTCACGTGAGAATCGAGACCAAGGAGAACTAACAATGGAATCGTCGTTAATCCACCCCTCTTCCATTCCTCCAAGGACACCGTACCATCCGAATCGTAATCGATCTCTATCATCATGTCTTGTAATATCTAGAAAAACCGGTTGTTCGTTCGTTTTTCAAACTCTCCTGAACAATCCTCCTCTCCCTCCCTCTTCCTCCTCTTCCTTCTCCTTCTCTTCATTTTTTCGTATAATAATCGACAAACTTTTTCTCATTATTTTCTACTCACCGGTTTCAATTCGCTCACATCCCAACCGAGATATTCAGCCACGTTCATCATTTGATTCACGATGCAGTCCATCTCCTAAACCAACAAATTTTATCATCACACACAATGTTTGTTATATCATAGTAATTATTATTATTAATCACAATCGAATGATAATAATATTAATTAATTATCTTTAATGTACGCGCTTAATTCCCTTTTAACATTGGAAAAATTGCAAAAGACAATATCAGATAATTTTTCATAGACCCACTTTTATGTTTTGCTTGACGTGATTTCAATGCATTACGAATTTGTCGTGTCTAGATTATTATTATTATTAGAGTATCGATGTTACTTTTTGCGAAATGAAATGAAACGCGCTGTAACATCGTTGAATCATGTTTACAAATGATTCTGGAAAAAAAGTAACTAGAGATAACGTTTGGTTACTCGTAAATCGTACTACTACAACCACTACCACGACCACCACCATCAATACCAATAGTAGTTCTGTTATCCGATGCAGAAACTTATTCGAGTAGTATAGTACTATGTATCCATAAAGTATGTGCTTTTACGATAGTATGCAACCTGGGTAATTACTTGTTGGAGAATATATTGTATATAGAGGAAAGGAAACCATACGTATTTGTACACACACATGTTCTGTTCGTAAGGTAAACTCGTAAAATAAATGGGATCAATTCTAATTCGGTTTATACTATTTAAGTTGACCTAAAACAATTTGTACGAAATTTACACAAAAACATCGTAACTTACTAAATGAACATTTGGAATAATTTAAAAATTAAATTAATAATGTAAAAGGTGTATACAAGATTAGGTTGAAAAGTTTTCAGCTTGGACAAACAAACTTTTATTTTATTTTAATACAAAAGTGAGAGTTTCATCGACAACAAATTGTTTCTATGTTGAACCCAAAATTTTCAAATCACTAACATACATAATATTATGTATAGAATTTCACGTTAATTTTTAGATTCAATTTCCTTACATCAAAAAAATATATATTTACCAATCAACGATACACGAAAATTTGTTACTTACGTTCTTGTCAAGTACGCCATTCCCATCTGTATCGTAGAGCCGGAACATGACTGGAATATACAAAATTATAAATATTATATATATGTATATTTATGTGCATATACATGAAGAAAAATGTCAACGACTTGGACTCCAATATCGAAAAGTGATGTGCAACAAGTTGCAATCTGAACGTGTGAGTTGTTCATATAACAATTGTGTGTTCACGTGTGATCTTTCAGGTGGAAAATATTGAGAGTAACGATGACATTTTAACGATTACACGTAGGTAGATGTAATACGTGCATTCTTTTCTTTTTTTTATATTTGATTTCGTGAAAGTATCGAGATTGGTTGATTAGTTATGTAGGAATGTTTTTCCTTGTCTGTATATAAATTAATAAAAGTATTTTTTTTTTATTGAAAATATTTTGTTATTTCAGTCTAAATAAATAATGAAGTATATTGTATTTCGAGTTGAAAAAATATTTGTTATTTTTTTATTTGAAAATTTTTTCTATCTCGTATCTAAATATTTACATAAACAACATTATTAGTATATTTTTATTGAACATATTAAGTATTTTCATTCTAAATAAAAATCCTAATATTTTTTTTATGTTTTTACAAAATTCTGACGATACTCAATCTAACAGAATAAAATCAAAAAAAGATAAAATAATACAAATTCACAAGTTACTCTCTTTTTGTAATCTTGTCAATTATATTACACACGCTTAGTTGGATGAATGATTAGAAAAATAACATCGCGTTAGATCTTTCGATTACGTCACGGTAAAAAAAAAGTAAGCAAGAAAATAAAGAAAAGAAAAGAAATGAGAAGAAAAATAAATAGAAATGAATATGGTAGAGTCAAGAGAAAATCACGGATAAGAGTGGAAGGACTCTTTTGCTAAATTTGTAAGATAAATTTAGTGTGTGAGAGAAAGAGATAGAGAAAGAGAGTTACGTTCAAAGTACTTACACTCTAATTTGTCTTCTGGTCTGCCTGCTTCCAAGAGAGAAAGGTAGCAAACGATATCTTTCAAGCTGACCTTAACTGAATGGACATCTATCGTACTTTGCTTTCTAACAAGATGTCTCATCTCTGCAAAAGAAGATAACACACAATATCAAAAAAGAATACATCCTTTATAATAAATTTGTTTTAATTTGTAATAATAAAACCTTGAGAAATAATGCTTTTTTTAAATATTTTTCTAATAACAAATATGAACGAATTGTTTACCCTCTTTTATTTTTTATTTTATTCGTATTTTTATTAGATCGTTGAATTTCAAAGAACGTTCGAGGATCATCGGAAAAATTGTATCGTTTAGAGGATAGATTACTATATTTATCTGTTAGTATAAGGTGTGTGCGTGTGTATGTGTAATTTTGTGATTTTTTTTTCTTTTGAAATCTTTAATATCTTTAAATATTGGAATGATATTTTTCAAGTACACACTTCAGATGGTTTTCACCCTCTTTTCTGTCTGTCTATCTGTCTGTCTGTTTCTCTCTCTCTCTCTCTCTCTCTTTCTGCGAGTGTTTATACATACAACATGTATATACATTGTTCTTATTATAACTCGAAATAATATCTATTTCAGTCGATTCGTGACATAGCTGTTTGTATTTTTGTAGATTTCGAAAAGAACGAAACATTTATTCTTACGTTGAACTTAGTTTGTTGCCAAATTGGTTCATCTCATTGTTATCATTTATTTGTATTATTATATACAGATATTAAGATAAAAAAAAAAACACAAAACAAAAACGAAGAATTTATTAGTCGAATAAATGATGATTTTATAATCGCTGAATAATTTTTTGTTTCATTCTTTATCGTACTTGCGATATTTAATACAATTCTTGTTAATAAATTTTTGTTTTTGATGAAAAAATTGAACTCACGAGAAGATAAATTTCTTTTTAGTGGTAGTCGTGATCGATCTTTAGATTCGAAATATTTATTTTTGAAAATTCGCGATGCTAATATCGTAGATGATTTCGTTTATGTACATATATATATATACGGCGACGATTTAATCTAAAAATAACTTTTCGTCAGACCTAGTCTGTGCTAACGGGACTCTTATGTCTGTCAAATGCTATACTTCCGTAATTTTATTAAGTAATATTTCAATCTACAATAAGATAGAAAGAAATAGAGACAGAGTGAGCTAGAAAGAGAAAGAGAGAGAGAGAGAGAGAGAGAGAGAGAGAGAGAGAGAGAGAGTAAAAGTACAGTAAAATGCATAAAATAATTCAACATTAAATTCGAATTTTGATGTTAAAAATTTACGAACCTTCTTTCAGCAAATAACCAGGTACATTTTGCAATCCTATCAAAAATTTTCTTTTAAGAACCATATTGATCAAATTTTCACCCACAAAACAACAACACCACGATTTTAAATAATCAATTTAAATATATGAACAATTATCTGTAATTAAAATTTCACGATTGTCTAGCAAAACATTTTTGCAATATAATATTTCTAACATCATAATTAATGTGTTTAGTTAAAATAAAAAATAAATGAACTGGTACGTAATGACAAAAAATGATTAACGCGATAATAATTGAAACAAAAAGGGTTGGGATAAAATTTTGAGATTGTTCTTTTTTTTTAATTTGTGGTTCTTTTCCCCCTCCACTAAGAAAATGACTAAACAATTTTATTTAACGGTTATAACGAAATGATACGCGATTAAATGACCTAACGCAAAAGTAGCAACAATGGCAGCTGTAACAACAACGACAATGGTAGAATAACAGTAGGATTCCGGTAACACTTGTTGCTTCTAGTGCACCTCGAGAATTACTGAGCGTGGCGAAAGCTCGGTCAGGATACAACAAGCAAGGTTTCGAGGCAAACGACGTCATTTATACCGAATGACACCGTCGTCGTACGCGTAGGAGCTATTTCGAGGAGTTCGCCAGAGGCTTGTGGAAACATCTCTGATATACACACACACACACACGCACGTAAAAACACGCAGAAATGTACACACGTACACCGTGCATTCAATTGGGACGATCAATTAAGAGATTAATTTCGTTTTTTTTTTTTAATGGTCAATTTTTACATCCACACCAAATGAAAATTCGTCACGCTATCGAGTTCAAGGTCGATTGGTTATTTTGAAATAAATTATTTTCAATGTTAATTAAAATTCTCTAGATGATCACCTCCTGACAAAATTAGTCAATTAATTTTCTTATTTTTTTTTCGTATCTATCGAAATAAAATTTATATACGATTTTGGTACTGTTGTTGAAAACATTTACACGTGTATTCACTTTGTAGATAGTTGATCAATTAAAAGATCTTTATTATTTTTGTTAATAAATTTAATGACTATACGACGATAAAATTTGTTAATATTTCTATCACACGATTGATTATTATCGTACGAATAATTTTACACGTTCGTAAGGAATAAACTGTTAAATATAAAATCATTCTTGATTTGTTTATATACAAAGAAACGCGGAAATAAACTCTAGACAAGTTCGCGTGGAAAGGGTGGTATTCCTAAAATGTCGTGACATTTTGTAAAGATCAACTCGTTTTGTGTACATAAGGTTTGTAAAAGAGAAAATTAGAAATAGACACTCCTATTTCCTGTATTTTCACGTGAAAGATAAATATATATATATATATTTATTTATATCGAAAGAAAATCAATTCGAACTTCACTCGGCCACTATTGCGAAAGACTTTTGATGAACATCTGGATTCTATAATTCAAACATATAACTCTTTTATAATTATATTCTTATTACAGGAGAGAGATCTTGCGAAAAAATAATCGATAAAAGTAGAAAATCACGTAAGATAAGTTAAAATTGTTCAATTTTGTTATACAAACCGCCTAAATATGGGACTCACTTTAGAAAATATGGTCAGAGGATAAAAAAAAATATTCGAAACATGTGTCCTATTTGTTTTCTAAATTATAGTCAATTTTGTGTTCAAACAATTCGAGATAGTTTATCGTCATGGAAAATACTCGAAATGGCCAACCCCTTCGTGTTTGTATTCATTGACAGCTTTCTCGTACACGTCCTCGAAGTTCTTCGATGTTTGGTAACGGGTTTCGAATACGCAATAGTTTTCAAAATGAGTCCAGAAATCAAAATCTAATTATGGGCATGTAATTTTCAAATACACTCTGCAAAATAAAAAATAATGGAATAATTTTAGTAAGAGGATCGAAATAATTTTATGAATTAAAAATTTAATTAACATAACATGTGTGGATATCAATGAGAATAAGAAATATTGATAAGACCTTGAATATTGTTTATGATGTGAAATGTGAAATGATCATTTCTGGAACATCTTCTATGAAGATAAGTAATCGTGAATCATTGGAACATAAAAGTTGTTATATGTATTTTTTAAAATGCATACTTGAAATGATAGTTTATTATTTCTTTAAATAAAACAAATAAAATACTATATTTTTCTGATTTATGTTGACAAAGTAAAAAAGCGCACATTTATTACAAATATTTCGTATCTTTTTAACTCTGTAATCCTTACGATACACATAAATATAAATTATCGTATTTTAATGATTTTTCTTATCCTGTAAAAAGAAAAGAATCAAATTGTATAATTTAATATATCAAGATAAACATTATTTTATTTTGTTTTTCTTATATTACATTTCTATTTAAATTTGTCATATCAAAATTTGTTCGTAAATCGTAAATAATTCTTATAATAAAAATGCAATAAAAATGACAACACTTGTGAGATGAAATGAAATGTATGATCAACGAGGAAGACAGATGGTGATTATTTTTCATAGTAATGATTTTATTAGAGTTAATTTAAAATGAAAATAAAAAAAAATATCTTCGATATAGAGTATGTGTATGTGTGTGTGTGTGTGTGTGTGTATATAAGAAAATCGATCGATTAAAACATCTGATCGAACTGTTGTATTATCGGCGTAAATGTATCGAGAATATATCCAAGGGTGTATAAGGAAAGGGGGGGGGGAGCAGAATCGAGTTTTATGGAGGCAAGCCATTTATTTTACGAGGGCGTATTGTTTGGAGAAACCTTCGCGTTAGGATTTTATCGTCAGTGGCTGCTCCGTTTCTAAACGTAATGAGCTACACTTACGAGCTGAATCTTGGATCATAAATTGACTAACGACCCCATTCCAATTCTTTTCTTTCACCTTTACAAGAAAATAAACTCTTACAATCATCATTATCATCATCTTTGAACTTGGTACATTTAAAGGTTTTTTTTCTTTTACACTACCTTTTTCTAAGAAAATATCATCAAAAAAAAGATCGTTTTTTTTTTTTTAATGCAACTTTTAAACAGCGTCACCCTCTTCCTTCTATCTCCCCACTTTTCACCCCCACCTCTCAAACACCACCACCCTTGACCCGCGGCGAGCGCCGTGGGGCGAGTTATGCTACTTGAAAAGTTTCATCAAAGTTTTTAGATTAGTGATATTTATTGAAGTTTAGAAGAAATTTTGTAATAAATTTATTTTAATACCAGATATAAATATATTCGGATTAAAAAAACAAAAAGAAAAGAAAAAACAATTTAAGACGCACGATTGTCTTTTTTTTTTAAACCAGGAATCAAACAATAAAATTAAATTATTTCTTTTTTACAATATCATACACGGTGAAGTTTATTAAAAAAAGAATTCATTGACACAATTGTATGATCATATTTTTGACGTACGAATTTGAATGTTTAAAACATATTTTAAAAAGAATTTTTAAAATATAAATTTTATTTAAACATACAATCGACAGAAATTCGAAACGAACGTATACAGAATGAGAAAGAAGAAACGGATATTGCTAGATGTAATCGATATATGGTCGAATTATTGTATTTCTAAGTTTGGTATGCTACGCGTATAGATATATCGTAATGGAAAACCATCAATGGAAAACCAATGTCGAGAATCATTCGCTAGGAAGACTATGGTCAATGTTGAAATCGATGGTATTGTACATTCATTCTCTTTCTCTCTCTCATTCTCTTTCATTCTTTCTCATTCTATTCCGTTTCTATCTGTCCCTGTTTTCTATTCATCGTATTTTCTATCTTATTCCTACCTTCCAATTTCCCATTGTTGACGAGAAGAGAATTGTTCGACTTCCTGGACGAATTTCGTGACATTTGGCTGTGACTTGGGCTGCTGTCGGTACTCTTCTTTTCAAGAACGTCGTGGCAACTGTAAGATGTCCTTGTTACCGTCAACATTGGATGTACGCTTCCTGTAACGTAACGTCACCGTTAAACATCAAATCGATAGGAAGATTTCTTTTAGAAAATAGAAATTCTTTCTTAAACGGAGTAAAAGTATTTCTTCGATAAAAATGTTACGGAAAACTTTGACATAATGTCTAATCGAAGTGAAACGAAAAAAGGGACAATGTGAGTGAGAGAAAGAGAGAGATAGATAAACGTATCCAAACAAAGTCACCCTTATCTCAACTTCAATCGACGATATATCATCACCGACAAAGTTTAAATCAAAGACAATTTTTTTTGCTTGGTTCAACAGGTAAGAAATTAAATCTTTGATAAACCATACTTCTTTTTTTTGTTTCAACACGATAAAAAAAAATTAAATTCAATTACTAATTTTACGAAATATTTACATTCTTTTTTTTTTAAATAAATTTATAAAATGATAAGAGAAACGTTGTGTTATACGGGTGTGTATAGTTTTATGGGGTAAGTATAAGAATTTGATACGTTGTATAAAACTAACTTTCTATTATATTGATTTACAAAGTTGTAAACCATGAACAGAAATTTTTTCTTTTAGTTTCATGAAAATTAGATTATAAATAAAACCACGTTAAAAAATTTTATGTTTTTCTTAAATTGTTCAAACCATAAAGTAAAATACATGAAAGATAAAATACGAAACATTTATCATATTCTTGCATCGGTTAAATAATACATATAGATATAATTTAAAAGAATGAAATTTTATATATTTCCAAAGATTTCCCTGGAGACGAGATATATAAAAAGAAATGAATACAACAAAAATAAAATGAAAAATATACGAAAAGTATCGAACATTGAGAAGATATTAACGAGATCGGTAGCAGCATTCGAGTACTGCTGATCTTCGTAAGAAATAACAATCAAATTCCAGGATACTGATCGTTGTCGATGAAAGAAAGGAAGCATGAAAAGAAGGAAAACGAAAAAAAAAGGAAAAAAAGAGGGGAGAAAAATTGAAAACGTCGTCGACTCTCAATACGATAATACCTGACATCATTGTTATTTTTCCCGTTGACCTATTTTAAGAGGATGGGTAAAAGATGGGGGTAAAGGTTGAAATACTACTTCTAGTACCGGTGTTAGTGGCAAATGCTAGTGTTGGTGGTGGTAATGCTGATGGTAGGGTAGCGAATCGAAGGATTTCCCTTGTCCTAAACGAAAATACGACGACGCCTTCTGACATTTAAAGCTTGAGAGGTAAACCGTAGTAGCTTTCCTATTCTACTATCTGTTTTCTTTCTTTTCTTTTCCTTTTTTTTTTTTTTTGTTTTCTTTCCTTTCGTAATCGTTAGAAGAATTTTCCTCTTATTTTATTAATCCCATCACTTCTACCACCTAGCACATTTCCCTTGCAATCAGATTTCCAATTTATCCGTTATATTTTTCCATTGTAAATTTGTAATCGTTCTTTTTTCTTATTTTTAGTTTATTATTTATTTTCTTTTTTTTGTAGAATTTATGCGTATTGATTGTTGCCGCGTGTATTCAATTATTTATTTATTTTTTGTCTTTACTAATTACAAACACAATGTTGAATGATATAAATATATTTGTGTGTGTGGAAAATTATTTCTTACGACTAATTTCTCTATATTCATATTCAATTAATAATCATTCTGTTTCTTATACAACAAATAAAATAATAATAAAATAACGAACGAATTTAAAAATTAATATGGATCAACATAAATAAAAAAAGAAAAATAATATCAAATCTTTCATTTTGATACGAATATGTAGGCAGAGAACGAAAATGAATATGAAAATGTTCGTCCTTGGGGAATTATCATAGCTATTCGTCCTCAGCATAATGTCAAAGTAGAGATATCTGCTTTGAGAGGTAGAAAATCGAATGAAGAAGAAATGTGACATAGAAATTCATAGAATTACCAGTTCGTGTTCTTGATGAGGCTTCGCTCTCGGTTCTGTGGTGTCCCAGAGATTGCAGCTTTTCCGTAAGTCCATGAATTTTGTCGACCAACGAGGAACTACCAACGTGGCTATCAGTGCATGCTCCTCCTGGTAATCCGGTGCTGTTCACGTTACTGCTCGAAGTTGTGTGAGAAGTAATCGCTGCACATGCAGTCGTTGACGACAGCACAGCCATTTCCTAAAAAAAAAAACAAAAATAATAATACCTCTACTAAAAATACGAATAAAAATACAAATACTTGTACCTAGTATTTATTTGGTCAGTATTTTAAAACAAAACGTTTTTCCCTCAATGTTTTGTAATATATATATATTTTTTTGATATTATATAAAAAATAATTTATAAATAGGTCAGTGTTAAATATTGATATTTTTTTAGTTTTCTTTTTTATAAATATTGATCATTAACGTATCATATTATTTATTATATTAAATATTGATCCAAAAAAATTTCGAAATATTTATTCAATAAATAGCACTCGTTCCTCATACCCACACTTAAAAAAAGAATAATATTTCACTTTCTTTTTCTTATACTCGTTAACCAATATATTATATTTATCTTTTATTTATGTTCCTCGTTGTGTGTTTTCGTGTTCTTTTTTTTCCTTTTGATTTTTCTTGGTCAAGAATAACTCAACCATTGATCCAACTCCTATCTGATTTATACGATTTTAAAAATCAGAAGGATCGTACTTAGGAAAAATCCCCTTCGATTTCCTTTTTTTCCGTTAGAATAAATTTTTTCCTATACCCTATCTCTATCTCATGTCCCTCTTTTTTTGTCTTTTTTTTTTCCCCCTATCATAAAGTCTTCCGACATGTGGGATACGATACGTAATCCAAATTCAATCCGTTCATCGAGCCAGAAAAACCCTTTAATCTTTTTAATTTACGCGAGTACGAAAGGAAATCCTCGACGGACGTTTTGTCGATCGTTCACGTTTTGATTGATCAAATTCAAAAGATTTTATAATCAAAAAGAATATCATTTTCTTTTATCAATTTTCATTCGTTCATTCCTTCATACATTTTTAATATTAATAGAAAATATTTCGAAAGATTGACTATGGGATAAAAATAAGTCGAAAATTTTCATTCAAAGCAAAAGTATTCACTTATTTATCCTGTATATAATAATTATGATGTTGTTTTATGACTTACCTTAAAGGCTTTGCCATCGACAACACGGGGATCCTTTTTAACAAACGAGAGAAAAAGGTGACGTGACAACTCATCGGGTGTTGCGACTTCGAGGTAGGTGTCCAGAAATTTTCTAAAACCATCGTAATCGATGTCCTGCAAAACAAAAATGTTTCTATGTTAAAAGAAAATTATAAGTAAACAAACAAATAAAAAATATACATAAAAAAAAAAAATAATAATAATTAATTGCATTCACTGTATTGCATTTTAGTATTTTTTTGTTTATTTGTTTAATAAAATCAATCATATATGAGAGAAGAAAATTGTTAGTCAAAGATATATATATATACACCTAATTAATCTATCTCTTGACAAATTTTCTCTTGCGAATAAATTCTACTTAATTGCTATATTTTCAAAAACCCTCTTTTAAATCATATCAAATAAACTTTGAAATCTCCCCTCTTAACGATGCGTATAATGAATCAATGCAAAAAAAGAAAGAGAGAGATGATCTTTCACTCTCTAACGCAGGCTATAAATGTTCTCAGGTTTATGATGAAACAAAAAAAGAAAAAAAAAGGGAAAAAAAGAAGAGAAATATGAGTCGATCGTTCCACAAATTGATCATTTGCGATTGCAATCGACGGTTGTACATTAAAGCTGCCAGCAAGAACCAACTCTCCTCCTCTTCTTTCTCTTTCTTCCCCTCATCCTCGTTGTCGTCGTCGTCATTCTCGTAGTAGTTCTGTGCTAATCGATCGATGGTGTTTCATGCAATTAACTGTGTTTACCCAAAGCCATTCGTCGAATTGCTGGTTGTACCGTTATACGCTCGAAATACGTTTTAGATGAGTTCACAATACATACCTACCAACCTCCCAATCCCACCCTACCACCCTCTCCATCACCCACTTTCCCCATCATTCGTCAGAGATGGAAAATCTACCTTAATTCCTTTATTATCAACGAGAGACAGTTTCGGCCATCGTGAATTGGAATTACTAAACAAAACGGATTAGGATCTCTTGAAATGAGAGAAATAGAGAAAGAGAGGTAGTGAGAGAGAGAGAGAGAGAGAGAGAGAGAAATGACGTTTCGAATATCCAGTTTGTAGGTCAAGTACATAGCCGTGAGATATCCATGATGCTCTCAAAACACGACACTGTGACTGACTTAAGTGTTTCCTCGAAAGAAACATGACGATGGTAGGTGAGGGGGTGGAGGAAATAGAAGGATAAAAGAAAGATAAATAAGGAAAAAGAAAAGTTAATTAAAAGAATGGAGTAAAGAAAAATTTTCATTTACAAATTAATCCTGAAAAAATATGACTACTTTGTGTTTACTAGACAATTCTCTTCCTTCTTCTACTACTCATACCATTACGAGAAATCTTCAAGGACAAGAAATCACAAAAAAATATTCGATTGTGTTTCGTGCAAACAAAATCCTGGTCTTGGAAGGAAAAACTTGAATATAAAGAAACTAAAAATGACAACATTTTTATTGATTACGATTTTTCTTTTTCTTTCTTTAGGAATTCAAAAATAAAATTAATCGTGCAATCCCACATAACATAAAAACTTTCTAAAAACTTTCTAAAACATTTCTTGAAAAGCTTTAAACCTTTCAAAAAGGTTTCTAAAAAATCTTTCTACAAGGTGAAAATGTCCGCGTTAAGAGACGTGCAAAAGATTACTCTATCAGTAAAATATTTTAGAAATGTTTTTAAAATATTTTTGTAAAATCTTTTATGAATCTTTTTCAAAATATTTTAGAATGATGCCTGCAAGGTTTCTGAAAGATTTTTTGGAAATATTTTACGAAACTTTCGCTGAAAGATTTCAAAACTTATCGTGCTATGTAGGATATATTGCACAAAATAGAATTTAATTAAAATAAAAAATAAGAATAAGAGAACGTTGATCATCTCGAAACCTGTTGATCAGGATATTAATAGGTTTCAATTTAATATACAATAACCATTATTATTATCTATGAAATTTGATAAACTTGTATTACGCAAGATCGACCACTTAAAAAAGGAAAACTTTTCTTCCCAATTTTATTATAATATATGCATCGCATATACGTCCTAAAATGTTTTTTTTTTTTTTAATGTCCGATCGAGATAATCGTTTTGAAAGCTTTTAAAAGCTTTCTTCAAACTCATTTATTATCAAATCGAAAGTTCACCATGGTTCTACGATTTTTATACTATATATATATATATATATATACAATAATTATGAAAAAAAGCTATTTATCCGCTCTTTTCATAATTATATTAACATATTTTTTTATGAATAAAAATGATAGAGAGGAAAAAACACGATACAAATATTTGTTCGAAAATTCTTCGTCTGACCATATAAGGTTCGTACTACTTAAAAACGTCTAATACGTATCTCCTATATTAATTTGAAATTTTATTATATTTAAACAACGTACGATCTACAACAAAGCATAATTAATAAATATTTGTAAATATTAAATAAACAAAATAATCCAACAACGATGAATTTAAATTCCATTCCGAGAGTCGAACGAAGAAACTTGGTTTTCAAAACAAACAAAAAGAATTTCCCCAAAGTATTACGTAGACAAAAAAAGATATTGAAAAAACCGGGACTAGGGAGCCAAAAAAAATAGAAATATGGAAAGGGTTGTAGGGATGGATGGGTGATATAGTAACCGAGAGACAATTCAGTTTCGAGCTTTTCTCGAGGCAAAAAGAGCTGGGCTGGCTAGCTCTCTCTCACTCCTATACCGTGTGACATTTATCGACGCCACTCTTCAAGGACGGAGGGCGTCGCCTTCTTCTTCCTCCTATTTTTGTTTTCTTTCTTTTTTCCTTCTTTTTTTTTCTCCATTAAACTTGCGCTCTTAGCGATAAACTCTCGGCCTCCTCTCACCACGGTGTCGAGGCTGGACTTACGCTTACAAAGCGAAAGGGCGCGGTTTCTGTAAAGGACGATAAAAAAAAAGAGAAAGAAAGAAAGAACAAAAATAATATAAGAAGTGAGAGAAAGAGAGAGAGAAAGAGAGGGGGGGGTAAGCGAGTGTGTGAGAAAAAGATAGATAGAAGTGATAGCGAGAAAGAGGGATGGGGAGGGGGAAGGGTGAATCGTAACCTGAAATCGATCGAACGTTGGTACACATATATACATACATAAATACATTTATATATATATACTCGTAGCCTTCTCGTTCAGATGATCCTTCTCGTAAATGAAATCGTAACGGATCCAAAGCGATAAGTCGAAATGAAAGCTTTTGAGATACCCACTTGAGTAGATACTTCGTTTAATCCGTTCTCTACTTCTCGGATTCCTTTATTTTCTTTGAAAATTACGCAAATTTTCAGAATTGTAATTACTTCCTTTTCTAATTCTTTTCGTTTCATTTCATTTAATTTTTTTTTAAGTAGTTAAACGTAAAATTTGATTACCTTTAAAATGATATTAATGATTTAAGGAATATCATTTCAAATAATGAAAGTTGGGATAGTTCGAAGAGGTGTTGAATAAAATTTGGAATATATTTTTATTTATTTATATCATTTTAATTAAATGTTATTAAATAATTGATAATTATATTGAATATTTATTATAAGTAGATATAAATTATAGTTAAACATTTAATCTAATCTTTGTTAATGCAGTATTCGAAAAATATTGTTCATTTTTTAAGAAATAAATACAATTGTAATATATATGTAATGAGACTATACAAATGTGTAACTTTAAAGTTACACGACGATATTATGAAAAAATTTATTTCTACTTCTTTACGAAGAAAGAAAAAGAAGGGAATAAAAATATTTAATATAAGTAATAACCGCTTCTATAGAGGATCGTGAGTATATTTCAAGAGAATGCCTGGCAAATACCTGCTCGTACTACTGCGAATTGTCTTTTAAATGTAAGTAGTGCATGGTTATTGTCGCTGGTAATAACATTAGTAAGTTCGTACTGCTTACTGCGATGTAAGACTTTTTAGCCAACTTGACAACACAACAGTAGTATGATTTATTCGAAATGTCAACTAAAAAATACTCGCCAAAAAAAAAAATTAAATTCGAATGAAGATCGGGGAGAATTTACATGGCATTTATAAATTTACGAGAACCCCATTTAAAAAGAATCTAAATAATACAATAAATAAAAGATTCAGAAATTCTTTCTCATACACATACACACACGCCTATGTCATATACATTCTTCCATAAGGTTGGATGTTACGTAAAAAGAGTAGTAGTTTCAAGGTACATTGTCCAGCAGAAGCCTGATAAAAGTAATTCTTTATGCGTCCTCGTATAAAATGCGTCTTATAAAAGATGTGGTTGGTTGGTTGGGATGTTGGAAAGGGGGAACAACGATTTTCCAGTTTCTTCTTTACGAGCTTTCCTTTCCAAGGTTTTGTGAATAGGCTAAGAAGGAATCGCATCTCGTGAAGTTACGTAACTCCACGTGACATCAACTATTTTCTATGTCTACTCTCGTAGAAAATCTTGCTCGAGTACACCGATTTAACGAATAAAGAAAAAAAAGTAGTAGAAGAAGAAAGTAGAAGACGGAGATAGAAAAGAAAATACGGAACGATGAGAAGAGAATGCGTTATGGTGGGTGATGGTGTTGGTGGTGGTGAAATAGTTTCTCGTTCAAGGAAAGGTTATTGTAAAATGTAGTATCATCGTTGATACCCAGCTATAAGTACTAGAAAAAAGTAGGACGTCGTTTGTGTTAACCGACGGAATGTCCGCATGAATGAGACAAGATACGGCCATTAAGCTTCGAAGTTACGTGCCAGGGTAGAGAGAGGGTTGCACGGAGAGGGGTGAATTCTAAAGGAGATAGAAACGAGCACGTTCTGAATGATGGTAGAGTAAGGGGTTGCGCCATTCGTTCGGTCGTTCGTTCGTTCCTTGCCAGTGACATCAGACTTGATGCAAATGACGTCACCGGGTCTGACGACGTCATAACCTACTACTTTCGGAGATATAATTTCTTCTTTTTATTCCTTTTCTTTTATTATCTTTCTTTTTATCGACGAAATTTTTAAAAGGGTAAACTCACGTAGATTTTATAAAAGCTTTCTTCTCTTTCTCTCTCTCTCTCTCTCTCTCTCTCTCTCTCTCTTGTGATTAAAGAATAAATAAATTGTTTGCTTTTTTTTCTTTTTTTTTGTTTTATATTTACTTACAATTAGACTCATTTCGGGATTAGTGATACGTTTAAGTTTTTTCATGGATCTCGAGTGTTTTTTCACGATATTCTTTAGTATGTTTTATATTATTTTTATAACAATATTTTTTTTTATTACGATCAAATTAACTCTATTGATTATTTTTATACTTTTCTCTACAAAATTTCGTTCGACTTATTATTTTTCAAGACATAAAACATCGATCTGATAAAACGGCTTAATCTTTTTTTTTCTTCATATTTCTACACGTCAAATTTATCATTTAATTATCCCATTTTCTATTATCCCACAATCGGAATTTATTTTCGACATTCTATTTCGTTTATTAAGAAACAAACAAACAAAAACATTTCTACGAGTCATTGTAAGATCATTAATTGTTTGTACTTTTTCAATCCTCAACAATCTCACGATAAAAATAAATAAAAAATAAAAGAGAAAAAGACTTTGATAAGATTGATAAACGATATCTTCTTTACTTTTTTTTTTTTTTTTTAAGTAGAAATCGATCTTTATTTTTTTTTTCATCTTCCTTTTTTCCCTTTCCTTTCCTTTCCTTCCTTCTGTCTATTAGATCTCGATGCTTCGGGTCAGCAGATGAAAAGCGAAAGAGAATTTCTCTCTTGAGGATCACATCCTTCGAATTTCTGTTGGAAAGAAACGATCCTAAGAGATAGAGTGAGAGAGAGAAAGAAGAGGAGAACGAGTGATGGGAGTTTGGGGTTGGGAAAAGGTTAGAAGTAGAAGAAGCAGAGAGAGAGAGAGAGAGAGAGAGAGACAGAGAGAAAATGATATGGCAGAAATAAGCGTAGGAAATTTTCACGTTCTCTCTCTCTCTCTCTCTCTTCTCTCTTTTCTCTCTTGTCGGAAGTCAAACCGACGACGAGTCCAGGGAAATCAAGCCGATATTCACGGAAATGATTCCGATCGTCCACTCTCGTACGAACCTTTCTCTTCTTTCCTTTTTTTACTTTCTTTTCTTTTTATTTTTTTATATCTATAAAATAGTCCCGTTCGAAATGTGATACGGATTATTCTAAACTGTTTGATTAAAAGATTAAAAATTTTCATCGGATATCCTCACAATCTTAAACGTTTCACGTTGATTTTATTCTGTTTTACTTGTTCGCATAATTTTCGAAACTTCCTTTTCGTTTATTAATCGTACTTCCACTTATTCCGATTATTTTTGAAAATCCTTTGTGCTTAATCCCTTAAATCAGTATAGAATAATTTATCTCGTGGAAAGATGAAATGAAGGAAACGTATACGTTTTTTATTTTCCAAGCTTATTTCCAAATAATTCTTCTTATTATCTGATAGAATGAAATTTTAAATCTTTTCTAAAGATGCAAGTAATTAATTATAATAAATATTAAGATAATAAAATAAGTTAAATTAAAAAATAATATATATTATCATTATATTATACTATTATTACTATTATATATATACTAATATAATAATACTATAATTATACTAATATATAATAACTAATATTATATAAATACTAATATAAATACTATAATATTACATATAAAATAATATAAATATTATAATTATACTATAATTTATAATAACTAATATTATATATATGTATATATATAATAGTAATAATAGTATAATAATCATATATATATATATATATAACAAATCCTATGCCAATATATATGTATTTATATCTGATTTCAAAAGCAACATAACATTATAAAAAGGATTAATAATTACAATATTCATATTTGATGATATTTAAATATTCCTCAGAATATTTCTCAATTTTCTCTTTTTTTCTGATATATTAAACTTTTTTCTCTCTTCATTTTTTTCCTTTAATCATTCACATTATAAGTATAGTTCTTATGATATAGGAAGAAAATATCGATCAGATAATCGCTAATCGCTGTTGAATTCCTCGTCGCGTTTTCGTTCATTTTAAATGCGGATTAAGTTCTATACGCTTATATATATTATATATATATATAAGTGTATTATATACGTATGTATGTGTGTATATATGTATATATTCCCATATTCCCGGACGTTAGCATTTCCAGCTCGATTCTTTTTCCAATGCTGACGGAAAACCGATGGAACGTAGAGAAATGATGATGGTTTGTGAACGTATCTATGATTTAGGGTCATCGCTTTTAGACATTTCGCGATACGACAGTATGGATTCGATCGTAAATCGGGTCAATTGCTATTTTCGATCAATCCGAATGATTTCAGTCTAAATGAGTGAGAGAGAGAGAGAGAGAGAGAGAGATAATATTCGATGGGTTTCCATAATGACAAGATTTCATTCTGTTTGCTATTTTCATTGACTACTACTGCATATACGTATATATATATATATGCATAATTTATTATTCTCAACTGTATTATAATGGTAGACGAACTTTAATACTATAAATTATTCATAGACCATCGTTAGATTGGTTATTTGCTATCATTAAACTCCTACCAGTTAACTAACTTATGCTACTATGAAATTATCGATGTTACAGTTACCGACATACATATAATGTATCCCCCGCGTTCTACGACTAATTTCAATAGAGATAACTAATTAATTCATATTTCATCGTACCGATGTTCTTAGTTATTAACATATATGAAAGATTTATACATCTTTTTTTTATTATTTCAATTAATACATTTGCTTTTATTTATCTAACTAATTGAATAACTGGATTTTAGTAATTAATACACTTGATACAATTATATTTAAATTTAAAATATCAACGTAGAGATGATAATCTTTTCAAATTTTCGATAATGCATTACTCGTGGTTAATTACATTGTTTAAAAAATTCTAATCAATTTTGTAAAAGCCCTGCATCAGTGCAAGTTGGAAATTCTATCTAAAATTTGAAACAAAATTTAAAAAAGAAAATTGTTTTTGTAAGTACAAATAATATTGCAATTATATTTATTTTATTTTTTTTTCTAACCAAAGTGATCTTTATAATTTGATTTTCATTCATTTTTATATATATTTCTCTTTGTTTCCTTTTATACACCGATAAATAGAATCATCTTCAACGTTGATTGATTGATTAAAAAAAAAAAGAAAAGAAAAAGAGAGAAAAAGAAAGGAAAAGAAGTATATAAGATCAACTTACTAAGGTCAACGATATAGTCCAAGAATAGACCACCACATAGTCTTTCGTTTTTCCGATGTGTATGTATGTATGTATGTATGTATGTATGTATGTATGTATGTATGTATGTATGTATGTATGTGTGTGTGTGTGGTACGATGAGAAGAAATATACTTAAGACTAAGCGAACAACCATAGGTGCTATACGGAAAAAGGGGTCTGAGAAAATGTACTGAGAAAAAGGGAATGAAAGAGAGAAGGTGGTAGGGGGTGGGAGGGGGTTGCTTGTATAGACGTAGAGTAGTGTCAACAATTTAGATACTAAAAATAAGTGAACGATAGTACGATTGTCCTGCTAGCTGGTTAGCTAGCTAGTCTGATCTACTATCATGAAGACCTTATAAAGGTCGGACCGGGGTGACTTCAATTAAAGCTCTTACGATAAGAATCCACACCCTGGTTAAACATAATAAGCTTTTTACTGCCTCTTTTTCTAACCTATTATGCGATTTTTTTTTCCTTACCTTCTTTTTTTCTTCTTCTTCTTCTTACGTTCAGACTTTAGAAGTAATCAGGACGTAATATGAATTCGTTTTAAGGGGATATAATAAATTAATTAAGGAGATTAGTACAAAGAGATGTCTAC
The DNA here is from genome assembly GCF_049000335.1 of Polistes dominula. Classification (NCBI taxonomy): domain Eukaryota; kingdom Metazoa; phylum Arthropoda; class Insecta; order Hymenoptera; family Vespidae; genus Polistes; species Polistes dominula. Next base: position 6,840,891 of record NW_028300925.1, on the reverse strand, counting down.
ATTGTTTTAAGGAAGTTAATGCTGATTGATTAAAAATTGTTTTTTTTTAAGTGGTATGATTTGATTTTGAAGATGTTGACATGTATCTATTTTTTGTGGAGATTTTGGGGAGAGGACGGGTTTGTTTCAGCGAGTTGATGAGGGTTGGATAAAGGTTTGATTAAGGGAAGTTTTGTGGTGTGTTGAAGTAGGGTTGTCTAAATTAAATAGTCTCCCAAGGATACGTATAGTATTTATAATGATATTAAATAGTTATTTATAGTAAGTACGATAATAAATTATACAAAATTATATTGTTTACAATTGAATGTAAATAATAATTGACTAATATTGTCTTATAAAAATAATAATAAAAAAGAAACACTTTTTAAATAAGAACTTTAAGAAAAAAGGAATAACCTTGAGATGCATTGGTCTACTCGTAGAAACGTTTAGTGATAATCACAGTACTAGTGATAAAAATAGCAAAAAAAAAAAAAAAAGGAAAAAAGGGGGTAACATGAAACAGAACTTTAACACTTTCTTTCTTTCCCTATTCTCGTTTATATTCATTCCACATTACTCTAGTCATTTCTACCCTTTTGTTTACAAAATAAAACTCAACGATCTCGTTAAAGATCAAGTCGAAATAAAAAAAAAAAAACAAAGAAAGAAAGAATGAAGAAAAGAATAAAAAGACTACAAAAAATGCGGATGGGGTTAAGGGGTTGGATCAAAAAAAAAAAAAAAAAAGAAAAGAAAAGAAAACATTCTTACACTTAGTTAGTTAAATTTATCGAAGTAAAATACAAGTAGTATTCCCTCGTTTGCACCCAAAGCGATACGAAAGTGGAATATTAAATTCTCGATTGTACTTTAACGAATGAAAAGTCTCAAAAGATGAGAGACAAAGTCAAGTAGCAGGTATATTTATATTCCTATCTCTTTCTCTCTCTCTTTTTCTTTCTCTCTTAAATTTTCTCTTCTTTTTTATTTTCTTTTTCTTTCTCAACATTCTTTTCTTATTCTACTTCAGATATCCTTTTTCTTATTTTTATTCATCGTCTAGAAAAGAAGAATAGAAATTTTTCTGGTATGTTCTTTCAACGATCAAAAAGACAGAAGAAAAAGCTGTGAGAATATTAGCCCTTCAAAGAAGCACTTTTTCCTCAGAGAGAGAGAGAGGCTCCTTTTTTTTTGCTTCGTTCGTTGTTGCAACACGAACAACGATTATTAACGACGATCTTTCTTTTATTCAAAAGAGGGTAACGATAATTAACGAACATAAATATTCAAATGATACAATTCGTATCGTTTTACGTATTCTTACATATTAATTAATCTCTTTGATTCATTGAACGTGATAATAGGTTTTTCGGTTTTTTTTTTTTTTAATTAAAATATATATAAATGATTCTTATTTTCTATTCTGTGTCGGTATATTTCTTTTTGAAACTCATTTCTAATCAAATAATTATAATTAATAATATTAGTTTTTTCATAATAAATGTGGTTTGATATTAACGTTTTAACATTTGATTGTTCACTATGAAACTGACGTAAGTTCATTTCTGATTAAAAACAAATTGAAAAAAGCATATTACTTTAAATGTGAAAATTTTCATGACGATGAATATTATTTGCTTTATCGAACAAAATATTCGTCTATATCGATTATTTATTTAACGTAATGATAAATAATAAAGTTTAAATAAACAAAAAAGAAAAAGGATAAAGAAAAATTTTACAGTTATAAGAAAGTGATTAATTACAAAAAAAATTATTATTCCGATCATTCACTTTCTAAGAAGATTCTCGTTTAAAAGGAGCATTTTAAGTAGTCACGTAAGCTCGTTTCTAATTCAGACGCACCTAAATATTCTAAGTGACTCGGCTAACTTGTAAGATTAATAGCAGCTATTATATTATTCTCTGACGTTTGCATATATAAATATATAATATATAAAAAGAGAAAAAAAAGAAGAAATTCAAGCTGATATTCCTCAATAATAATAATAAATAAAAAAAAATGATTAATAAAAAAAATCAATTATCCTTCTATTATTCGTATCGAAAGAAAATGTAATCAAACGTTAGATGAAAATCTATTATACTTTACTAGATCCCAGGTTAGCTTCAATCGAACTATACGATATCGCCTTTGCAATCCAAAGAATGTGTATGTGAGTGTGTGAATGTGTGTGAAAGAGAAGCTCTATTGTAAGTAGTAGGCGTATTTCTTGTTCAGTGTGGTACGTCGAATGGAACGCTCTAAATCAACCCTTACAAAGACGAAGGTAGACACGGTTGGTGCTTTGGAAAAGAGAAAGGGAAAATGGAGGGGAAAGGGAAAGACTAAATCTCCTAAACGTCAAATATGCTACAATAAGGTATAAAAGGATAAATTTCACTGGAAAAGTGGATTACAAAATCAGCTACACACACACACACAGAGCACGTGAAGAAAGAAACATAATTTTCAAAATCAAATTCATACGTATTTAATGAATATTTATATAATTGAACAATATATTTATGATAACTTAACTTTATATTTATCTATCGACAAGATAATGTTCGGTTATTATCCGAATAATAATTATACCAAACCGATCTCTCTCTCACTCTTTATTTTTCGATGATATTACAATAAAATGCATTAAATAAACCGGGTTAATCTGTAGAGAAATCAGAAATCGGATATGGCTCGTTAATCTGTCATAATACGTTGCAGCTGTTGGAATTAATGAAAACAAATACGGGGACGGATGATAAATCTTGAGAAATATTTTCACGCTCGATAATACACCATCGCGTTTCTACTAAAATAAGAAAGGAAGGAAGAAAGAAAGAAAGAAAAAGAAATAAAGAAAGAAAGAAAGAAAGAAAGAAAGAAAGAAAGAAAGAAAGTAAGAGAAAGATTCAAACGGGCTTACATAATATCCTCGAATTTTCCACCTGACGCTATGACTCTAGGAACGTAACATATATCATTGAGAAGGCACGAACTTGCAAAAAAAATCCTTTAATAACTCAGGACGTCCATAAATTTTCGTACAACCCAGCTTTACCTTCGGGCAAAGGCTTTTCTTCTCCCACGCTCATCCCCACTCTCTCTTCTCTCAACCTCATCCTCAACCTCCACCCCCTCTTTGTCTTTTTATATTTTTTCTCTTTTTATTTTCATCGCGATCGTATACCAAACCCTGTTTTTGTTCTTTCACATATTATATCACGAACATTACGCATTGGATATACCATTACGATGAATGTAATAAAAAAGGAAAAACAAAAATAGCATCTAAATTGCAATCCTTAGGGAGTTGAAAGAAAATAATTGGTTGTAATGTTTAACGAAGAACAGCTGACTCAGTGTGGCAGTGAAGAACGCGCAGTGCGTCATTTTAAATATGACGCACTGCGAGTTTCGTGCACTTTGTGATACACGACAGGGATTATATATCATCTAAATATACAGTAGGTCGGCCGATGCTCTGGGAATAGCGTGCCTTCGATGTTTGTTTTTGTATGACGACTATACCATCCTTCTGTACTAACCCTTTTTTTACTCTCACAAGGCCCTCACATACACACATTGATATTCACCTTTTTTTTCTTATTTCTCTCATATTTAACATCAACCAACTACACAGGTTCCACCAATCTCTGTTTCATTTGTACGATTCTGATGATTCGATGCACATTTGAATATTTTTGTTTGTATATGCGTGTGTATGTTTGTGCATGTGTGATAACCGGTCAACTGAAATTCGTTGAACAAACATACATGACGCTAGAGAATGACTATTTACTATTTTCGTTAGACCAGCTGGTATTGAAGAAACATTGACACAAATATTTGTTAGAAAATTTCTATAAACGAATAGCAAATGCTTGCAACTTTTGATCGATACGAAAGATACTACTACTTCTTTTTCTCAAGGAAAAAAATCACAAGATTTGATATTATGATTAACATTTTCAATCATATTTGGGACGATGTAATAATTACGATTTTATAATGACAAAGATAATATTTTAGGTTCTTTTTTTTTATATAAATTTTATTTTTTAATCATGTTAAGAATTGAGATAAGTTAAATAAATTGTAAAGAATTTTCTTACTTCTTTAGATTGGATTCCATACGAAATAGGATTTTATGCATTTACTGTCACTACCAACACTACTATGGTAAGAGAAAAATGTTTTAAGAACAAACGATATGAGCGTAGGACTACGAAACAAGCTCGTTTTCTTGAATGAAATAATATCACCGTGTTCTCTTTTATGTAACACGTGTTTTCTACACAGGCACCACATAAAAAATGAAATAAAATTAGTTTTTATTTAAACAAATATTTTCTCATTACGTTTCTCATTTTATTATTTTTTTTATCTTTCTCTCAACGTTTGCGTCACGTAGTAAAGTTTCTTAAAAATTCAAAATATGTACGTATATTATTTTTTACGATTCATCATTAGATCTGTTCTATAGAATATGGAAAAAAGTATTGATTGGTTTAAAACTCACGAACCACGGTGATCGTAGGTAGCATTGACTGTGATAATTAAATTCGTTTTATGGAATTACAGAAAATATTATCTCGTGTAAACCTCTTACCACGGTGATAAACAAGACGGGAGTAGCATTACCCTTGCGTAAACACGTTGTTCGTCGACTTACTTCGGTAAACAAACGTCCACCTATATATATATATGCACAAGTTATAAATATAAAACCATACAAGGATGTAGGAAGGAAGGAAGCAAAAAATAACAAAATAAAAAGATAAAAATAACAATGACATTTATAAATCCTCTTCTTTCGTCATATAAAATTATTTCCTCGACAAATTAACGAAATAATAATAATAATAATAATAATAATAATAATAATAATAATAATAATAATAATAATAATAATAATAATAATAATAATAATAAAAGTTATAAAATATAATTAAAAAACAATTTGATCGTAATAATAATGTAATCATAATGAATGTAATTTAAACGATTAAATTTAATTTTCGAATTTAACTAAATATCCCATTAACACAAAATTCTTTCGTTAACGGTTATAATAATAATTATTAAAAAATATATTGCTTATAATGGTATTTTATTATTAGGTAAAAATCAAGTTTATTAAAATAAATATTTATCTTTCTCTTCATATTTTTTTATTAATATTTCACTCTTTTTAATATTCACCATTTATTATTTAAAATCACATTGTATAATGTTCTATTAAAAGAAAAATTTTTATTGAAAAAAAAAAGAAAAAAAAATAAGCAATTTTTGAAACAGAAGTTAAACGTCAATGAAAATAATCCCATGTCAAAGATGAATAGGGCTAATTGTAAGTTAATGTATTATACTACTTAAAAAATAAAAGATAACATTTACAAAAAGAGAAAGAGAGATAGAAAGGGGAAAGGAAGATTCGGTGTTCACGTGACGTCATTGTACAGATGCGAGGCAGCTGCAGTCACGTTTTGCGAGTGCACCGACCTCGACTGCACATATCACGAAATACACACTCACACATGTATACATGAATGCATATATATATATGTACTTTGAGAAAATGTATTAGTGTAGAACTACGAATGGTGTGACGTCACTACTTTTCCTTCTCTCTCATTCTCTTCATTCTCTCTCTCTCTGTCTTTCTGGTTATAGCACACCGGGTGTTCTCTCGCGTTCCCATGGAAACCGTGACGTCATTGTACTCCTCGTCATCGATGTTTCCTACGAAATCTCGCGCAACAGTGATGTTAGAAAAGCTTCGTTGAAATAAAGAAAAGTCAAAAAGAGAGAGTGAGAGAAAGGGAGAGATAGTAATAAATAATTACTAATTAGTATTGAAAAACAAATAAAAAAACCATCCAAAAGATAAAATTTTTCCAATCTATTTTTCATTACCTCAACTTAAGGAATAAAAAGAATAAAAAAATCTTAGAAGACAAATAAAAATACGAACGATTCGTTCTTATAATAAAAAAAAGTTGCGCTTAATTTCAAAGGTAACATTATGAAATAATTCAAAAAAAAAAAAATAAGTGGAATGAAATGAAATTCTAACTTAATTATATTTTATATATTATATATTTACGATTACTAATTTACTAATTAATTATATTTTATATAATACTATAATATATTAATCTTTTTAAATTTGAACCTTTCAGAATTCAAAAGTAACTTAAAGAAAAATAACATGACGTTATTATTTTCTTTTTTTTTGTTTAATTATTTTTAAATCAAAAAAAGCTATTCAGTACCCCATATAAAATAAATAAAAAGAAATTGGGGGAAAAGAATTGAGGAAATACCGTAAAAGTGATTTTCTTTTTCGATTGACCAATCAATCGATTTCAAGCTTTTCCTTTCTTTTTTTTTTATGAAAAGGTCTTCTCATTGGTACACAACCGTAGTAATAGGGATTAGGTTACCTCGGATTACGGATTCGAACTTAGTAGCTTTAATTACTTCTTTTCTGCCATTTCTTTCTCTTCTTATTTTCTTTTCTTTTTTTTTTTCAATTTCCTATCAAAGAAGGTAATAAGAAAATTATCGATCCGCCTTAATATTTTTATTCGAGTTAAGAAAGGACACTCGCGATCATCTCAAGAAGATATGCTAAAAAAGCTCGTTACTATAATTTCTTAACTTTTCTTTTTTTCCTTGATCTCAGAAAAGAGAAATAAAGAAAGAGAAAAGAGATTTCCAAGAATTTCTCCAAATATCCCGAATTACGTAGTTCCTTGTTTTAAAATAAAGTGGGTTTCATTGAAAAGACGAAATGCTTAAAGTTTTAAGATTCGTTTCTTTACAACTCCATCTTACTCTCTCTTTTTCTCTTTCTTTCTATCGCAAAGTAAACGACACTTAATCCTTTAGCCATTTGCAGAGATGTATTTATCAAAAGGTGCATTTACCAAGGTTCCAGTCTTCATAAGGATCATATCATTAAATTTCTTTACTATTCGTAAATAATAATATTAAAAGAAGAACAAATAAGTATATTATTTATTTAAAAATTAATATAAGAAAATAAATTGTTTATATTTATATTTTATCTGACTTGAACAATTTTTATCTTTCTTTTTTTAAAGGCTAATTATATGTTCTGTTATTCATATAAACTTTTTATTTTAATACAAATTAAAAAAAAATAACTCGTACGAATTTAATCGTTCTGGTCATTCTTATATATTGGGTTGGTAAGAAAGTAATTTCGGTTTTCTAATGTGAAATAAAACTCAATTGTTTATTTACACGTTTATTTACGTTTATTTAAAATTACACGGAATTTGTTTCTATAGCAACCTAAAAGTATTAACTACCAAACCACAAAAGAAAAAAATTCTAACATTAACAAAAGAATAACGAAACAAACATAACGCAACATACTGGTGCAAGCCGAAATTACTTTCTTGCCAATCTAATAGTTTATTCCCTTTTATAAGAATCTCGTTAATCGGTAACTTTAATTTCGTAATTATTATCATAAAATGTTCTATCTCGATGATTTCCAACTTTTCCAATAACGTATTTTAATATTCTTTTATTTGCTATTTTTACGAGTAAATCTTAAAACGATATCAAAGAAAATCATTCGAGTTTAAAGATCATAGATATGCAGAGGATAGTAAATAATAATCGTTTATAAGTTTGTAAAATCTGCATTTATAAAGAATATATTATACTATTACATATATATTTATATATATTAGGTTTATTTCTCATTTATCGCTGTTATACAGCGCAATCTTTTTTATTGGTTAACCTTAATGGATTCAGTAGCTACGTAAAGCGGTTTACGAGATTGGCCTTCTAGTAGCTAAGCTTCAAGCAAAGTTACGACTAAATTAAGATTAACACTGGAATATAAAGCAAGAAAGAAAAAGACGTTCCGTCTCTCTTCACATTATACGTGTCACCTAACCTTTTACCAAAATTCTTTCCATAAACGAAATAAAACAGAAAAAAAAACAAAAATTATACGCTTTTATTCATTCAATCAATATTTAAATAATAATGGACTTGATATATTACATTAATTATAAATAATATTGATTTGCTAGTATATGTTAAAATAGATATGAGAAGGTGGGTTGTTATCGTGTCAGAGTTACAAAGTAAAAACAAAATTCAATCAAACAAAAAAGGGTTTTGTAATAATATATTTTCGTGAAATGACATTTGTCCTTTAAAATAAAAAGAGAGAGAAAGAGAGAAAGAGAGAGGGAGAGAGAGAGAGAGAGAGAGAGAGAGAGAAAAACAAGAAGCAAAAAAAAAAATAAAAACAAATAAAGAAATAGCGATTTTCTCACGTGTTCGACACAGTTGCGACCAGTAAAATACAACGTCAGGTTTTCCAAGAAAATATACCAGTATATCTTGCTACGAATTCGTTGTTATTCGTGCCAAGTAAGAAGAGATTCGTGAAGTGCCATCAAATTCTAATATATTCAACACTTTATTTATTTATCTTACAATCTAACATATTATGATTACATCCTCCTCGATTATTCGATTTTACATCTTTATCCTTCGACTTTTTTTTTGTCTTTTTCTCTTTTTTGGTTACCTTCGAAGTATTTATAGCATTTCGAAAACATTTTACATTTCCCCCTCCTCACTGGCCATGTTATTCGATAAGATAATTATTTTGGGGTGATCGGTATGATAAAAATAAAAATAAAAAGAAATTGAAATTCCGTCAAAACGAAAATAAAAAATAAAAAAAAATTATTAGGATCATTTTTCCGTTCATCTACTACTTTATGAATCAAAGAAAGAAGGATAGGAAAAAGAGTAAAAAAAAGTTTATTCAGCTTTTTCTTTTCTTTTTACGTTTTATCCTTGTTCAATCGAGTTTCACTCTAATTTTTCTGGTGGAACTTCAATGAAGCGAATACTCGCCTCGTTTTCGTTCTCTCGTTCATTCGTTTTCATTCGCATCAATGCTCCTATGCTTCGTCATTCTCTTTCTTTATCTTTTTTTTTTAATGTTTGATGTGGAAGTGGGGGGGGGGGGGAGGATAGATCTCCAAAAACGCCGAGTTAAAGCTTTGTTCACGATGATGGATGAAATACAGTACTAGTAAGAGTGAAAGATGCTTTTTTCGAAAAATATTGTAACATGTGTATGTATGTGTGTATGTTTATGTTTGTATATATATTTACATGGATATGGAAGAAGTGACGACTTTCCACGGGCTTTCAACGCTTTTTACATAAGCTGAGAAACACGTTGAAAACATTTCAATACGCTTTGTGTGTACCAAGTATGAATAAAAGCTTTCGTCATTGACTACGTAATGTTTAATAACAGTATATATTTAAATACAAAATTAACAAAAATATAAAAAATATATGATGATAATAATATACACGAATAAGTGTAATTATTATTAAAATTTTATTTGTATTTTTTTAAAGTGTGTAAAATTATCTCGAGAGAACCAAAATTATAATATAAATTATTACAAAAATTAAAAAAATTTTTTAAATGACAAATTTTGGATAAACATCTACTATATATATATTAACTACTAATTAATTATATATGTATTTATATATTTTTAAATATATTAATTATATATTTAATTAAATATATAAATTATACATTTTTAACTATATAATTATAATACTAATTTATTATAATATATATATACTCGATTAGTGTAAAATGCAAGATTTGTCTGTTATCTTTATAATTATTATACTTATTCGTGTTAACTATGCATTTAGTACGCATGCATAGTATATATATATATACTTGTACATCAAAGCAGACCTGCTTCGAGACTTTCTACATAACTTTGAATGTCGTTCAATCGTGATAACAGCGGAAACGAGATAAAAATAATGAGCATCTAGTTGCACGTTCCTTTATCTTAATTATTTTTTTTCTCACTACTTAAGAATTTTAAAAGATTTGTTCTCCATTTTCATTTGGGATTCCAATTAACTTACACAAAAAAACTAAATTATTCAACATATAAATATTCCTTTTCATAGAAGAAATTATTTACCGCTTTTAAGAGCAATAAATCATTCCCTTTATATTTAATTATCAAATATCATCCTTAACACAATTATTAATGAGGTAAAAAAGAAAAATAATGATTAGAAAGATAAATAATATTTTCAATAGAAATAATTTACTGGTAACATATACAAAAAAAGAAAGAAAAAAGAAGAAAAAACAACAAGCAAATAAAGTATAACAAATTTAAACAAAAAAATATTCAATCTTATAGAAATAAATAATCAAATGCAAAAAATAAATAATCCTTAACATATGATATTTAGTTCATACTAAAAATAATAGGAAAAAAGGGGGGGAAAAGAAAAGAAAAAAAATTTGATGATTCATTTTTTTCAACCCCCAAAATACCCACGAAAATACAAATACATTAATAATTTGTACAAATATTTGAGGAATTCATCGAAATTCTTTCTTCCCCTCGCTCCCATCTCTTTTTCCTTTTATTTAGTTGTTTTCAGATCCTCTCCCTCAGAATTTTGTAGGTCCCTCTCTCAGGAGGGCGTTTTCCACACACGATGACGCGGTGACCTCGCTCCGTATCCTCCCCCTCCCCTTGTTCACTTCTTCGTCACACCCATGCCTCAACACACACGCTTTCATTCGAGTGCGTCAGAGATGACGTCACGTAACTAAGCAACCGCACCCTTGCGGCTCCGCAAAGACCCATTTTTTCACCCTTCCTCCTACCGTAGCTTTACTACTCTCGTCCTTCGTTCTTCGTTCTTCGTCGTCCTTCGTCCTTCATCCCTTAGTGCCACGCGTTTTCGTTATTTCCTTTGTTACATTCTGTTTGGAACGTTAATTAGAAAGGAAGAGTATGGGTTTGCCATTTCCTCTCTGGTTAATACTTCAAGATTACTATCATTTTTTCTTTCTTTTATGTTTTTCATTCATTCATTCATTCATTCATTTATTCATTTGTTATATATTTCAATGAAATAATTTTACTAATTAGATTTATTCAAATTATTAAAAACAATTTGTTTTGTTTTTTCTGTTTTTTTTTTTTTTTTTTTTTTTAATTATAATTATTATTTCATTAATCAATCAAATAAGTATTATTTAATTTATTACTGATCGAAGTACTTTTCAATTTAAATATTTATAGGGAATATTTTTTTCGTTGGATTTCATTTCATTCATAATGATTAAAAAATCATTCTCTTGAAGCGTGCATAATTACACAAGATGATAACGTCACCAAAGTACTTTGAAAAGAAAATGATTAAGAGAATCTATAAATGCGATAATAATTTGTAGAAAGGATTAAACAAATGCCTGTACAGTTGAGAGGGGGTGAGTTGTTAGGGGAGATATAACAGAAATATTTATTAGAGGAATAAACCATTAACGCGAGAGAAAGAATATAAGGAAAGAATTTGTTTCATTCAATATTCCTTATACCATGAGCTCTTTGATAAAAAAAATAAATAAAATTAAATTGAAATAAAAAATAAAAGTAAAAGAGAGAAAGAGAAAGAGAGAGAAATAAAGAAAGAAAATAAAATACAAGAAAAATAGAAGAAAAAGAATCCTTTTAATAAAAATCTTACTATCTTTCTCTTTCTCTCTCTCTTTTTCGAAGCTTTTCAACGATTCGAGTAAAGTCGGAGTTGGTAGAAGAACCGAAAGGACAGATGATACCATCGAGACGTAACAAAGTTGGTATTCTCTCTTGCTTTTGTTCAAAGAATTCGAGCGAATATTCCTTTAGAAAAAACGTAAAGAGAGAGAAAGGGAAAGAAGAAGTTCGGTATGAAGAAAATTTCCAATGAAGCGAAAAAAGCAGAGAAAAAGAGAAAGAGAAAAAAAGAAAGAAAGATCTTTCGAAATTATGAGACACGATATACATAGGTTTGCTACATGGGGAGTATAGCAGCATGAAATCTCCTTCCTGCTGTTTGTGAAAATAATCTCGTTGAAAGATACCTTAGTGTAATAACTATTTTGAGATAAGTGACTTTATATAAGTAAGTACTTATAGAATAATGGATGGAAGTAGAAAGATAGAAAGACAGAAATAAGAGACAGAGATACTAATCACATTTGATGATGTTTAGAAGAGAAAGACATAGAACATATTTTATTGAATCGGCAGATAAATAATGTTGCAATTTTTAATTTGACAAAATAGTAATAAAATAATATTAACCTCTTATCGGTCGTAAATCACGTAGGAAATTATTTACAAATAATAAAAGTATGTTATTAATAATTAAATAATTACATAATTTTTATAAATAATAATATTATAATATTAATTAATAAAATTAAAAAATAATAATTTAATTAAATAATTAAAAATAATATTCATTATCATATATTATTACAAATAATAAAAGTATGTTATTAATAATTAAATAATTAAATAATTTCATATATTTGTAGTACTCTTTCTACAAAAAGAAAATAAATAATTTCTAATAAATAATAAGTTATTTTTATAATACTGAACAACTTTGTTAAATATTTACCGAAATTACTTCTAACTTAGTGAGAATCATAAATATATAATAAAAATCTGACGAGGGTTAATATTAATATTATTTTGATATAAGATATTCAAATATATTTTTTTATTTTATTAACGAACTAACTAAAAAATCAAATAATTTGTCAGTAAAATAATATTCGGATAAAAAGATTTGTTTCTTTTTTTTTAAACCGGAGATATCAAATTTAGTTTTCTTTATAAATGTAAAATATAAAAAGTATGTATAACTCATTAATTAATATTAAGATATATGTAATCAAATTTATTTTTATATATATAACAATTTTCTCAATAAAACAATATCATGGAAAATTATTTTTTTATTTAAATATAAAATATCAGTATTACGAGATAAAAAATGTATTTATATTTAGATGTTTTGTCATGTTAGTTATACACATATTTCATCTTTTTTTCTCTCTATTTAAATTTCTTTCTTTTTTCTTTTTACCCCCAATATGACAATTAAATGTCATCTAATAACGTACCAAGAAAATGACATTAACGTTACAAAGGTGACAGGGGGTTCATATCGTTAATTAAAGTACGTGATTTCTCGTGTCTACGATGACGTTTTTTCGATCAATGAACATCTTCAGATCCATTAGAGAAATAGAACTCTTATTTAACTTCCGATCAATGCCAATAAAATAAGTAAGTTTGTTTAAAATTAGAATAAAATGACAATGTTACGAGAAAACCAAATATATTTTTTTATTTTCCTATGGAGATAATATCAATGTTAATTAAAAGTTCGATTCGATCAGATCGAATAGAAAGAAGTTGAAGAAGTAAAAGAGAATTCTACTTTTTTAATATCTTTTTTATATCGTTTCTTTTTTTTGTTCTTTTTCTTTTTTTTTTTTTTTGTATCGACAAGAGTAACTTCAAAGAGATTAAAATGTTGAATTAGAATAATATTCCATTTGAAAGCAGTCTTCTATATATTCTTTTCTTTTTTTTTTATCTTTGATCGATTAAATCTATCATTGAATGACGTCATAATTTCATTAATATTTTTAATCAAATATATAATCAATAATATTAATTATTATATTTTCAATTATAAAAATTATTTATATTTGTATTATATTATATATATATACATATACATATATATATATATATATATATATATATATATATATATATATATATATATATTTTTTTTTTTTTTGTAGGAAATTAACTGCTCTATAAAAATGGTGTCTTATATTTTGGCGATTAAATTAAGCGTTCAAAAGATATTCATCATCAAACTTTCATGCGTACTGATTTTTGTCTCTGAATATCTTTTGAACGCTTAATTTAATCGCCAAAACATACGACACTATTTTTATAGAGCAGTTAATTTCCTTCAAAAATTTCTATTGCGCATCTTATAATAGTCATTTATTGTCGAGTCATAAAATTCATAAACAAAAATGAAATTTGTCTAAAAATCATCAAATTTAAATCTTCAATATCATTCAAATGGTGAGGTTTACAGAAAAAGTATAAGATACCTTTTTTGTAGAGCATTAAATTTCCTACAAAATTCGTCATGAATATTTTTCTGTACAATAAATAAATAATAAGATATGAATTTTAATCTATTGAACTGAAAAAAAAATAAAAAACTGCGATGCGGAGGATCTTCCTATTAAAATTAAGAGCTCATATTGGGTGAGAATTCTTTTAAGGTGTCTAGGAACCCATTTTTGCGTGGCACTTGAAAAAAAAAAAAAAGTCATTTTTTTGACTCACCGTAATATATATATATATATTATATTCTATGTAATATGTAAGTATATACTTGATTTTTGTCTTCATTCATCTCTTCCAAGAAATTTATCTTTTATAAAGTTATTTTTTACATGAGTTTTACATAACACTCTATATGTATATACAACATATATATATAAACTATATAAAGATCAAGTTTCCAGCTTCAGGCTTTATTTCCTCAAAGAAACTCAGTACTTTTTACCTATTTCTCTCCATTCTTTCGGACGGATACAAGTGCGGAATAAACAAGAAATACTTGAGAAAATCGTAAATACTGTAAATAGTAAAAGATGAAGACAAATGGGACAAGTGAAGTAAATGAAAAAAAGAAAAAAATATTAAACGGCTTAGACATTGCAAAAATAATAAAAAAAAATTATTTCTTTACGTACTAATGAAACAATTAACAAGTAAAATGAAAGTCTTAAAAAAGATCAAATATTTTTACGTCTTATATTAATAATAATAATAATAATAATAATAATAATAATAATAATAATAATAATAATAATAATAATAATAATAATATTCTATCACTTACTATTTATTCGTTCATTATATCGAAAAAAAATAAATAAATTATTAATATGTATATGATTATTTTTCTTTAAATTTTGATCAAAAATATTAAAAAACAAAATGATTAATCCTTATAAATGAAATTCATATCCAATTTTTAAAAGCAACTAGCACTATTTGATTCTATCCAATGAAACCATTAATAAAATCTAATACATGAGAATCCTATATGTTCCCTGTACTATCGAATTTCAATTAGACAATAAAAGAGAGAGAAAGAAAAAAGAGAGATAGTATGAAAGAAAGATAAAGAAAGAGAGATCAATCTTTTAAGATGGATGCGTATGATGCTGGTATAGATATTTTATTTATCGACATTACTTTAACACGTTCGTTGATTCTATCTCTCCTATCGAACCATCCATCTCTTTTTCTCTTTAATAAAATCGAGTTGAACGTAGGAGAAAATTTCATTGCAATGGAGAGGAAAAAAAGAAAAAAGAGAAATAAAAATATCAAATTTTGCATGCTTGACGATATTTAAATGAGAATCGAATAAAATCGTTTATAGTGATCAAAATGAAATTAAACCTCAATCTATCGAATTAACAAAAAAAGAAACCCCTCGTTATATTGAGTATAATAATTAATTCAGTGTTTTTTTTTTTTTTTTTTTAATAAATTTATTATTTATCTATAAAGTAATATGATACATTTAGTTATTCTTTGGAATATTCTCAATTATTTTCGATTACTTTGATCAATCTTACAGTGTCAACTAATAAATGGAAATTCAGTTGATTTCCAATCAACTTGGAAAAAAATATTCTTTCTTAAGAAAAGAATTTTACAATAACACGTGATAGGAATTCGATGTGATAATTATCAAGATCTCTAATTAATTTTTATACCTAATATTAATTATATTAATTATAAGTTATATTATAAATAATTATATTACTTATATTAATTATAAGTTATTATATATTTATTATAATTATATATATTATATACAAATTAATATTATATTTTATATATATGATATATTAATATAAATATTAATTCTTATATGTATTATATGATTCTTAAAATAAATATAGAAAATTAATATTGTTCTTTATAACAGTAAAATACATATTTGTATATATATGTGTGTATATGTGTTCGTTTGAGAAAGAAAAAAGTAAGTATTGAGTTTGAGTATTGGATACTAGGCGAAAAGCGATTTATCGCGTTCGCGTGACTATTTGTTCGAAAAAGTCAGTATTCCCAGATGACAATATAGAGTTCGTCTATTCGAATCAGTTATGTCTAAAGATGAAGAAGAAGAAAAAAAAGAAATAGAAGAAATAGAAGAAATAGAAGTAGAAGAAGAAGTAGAAGATGGTTATAGTATTTTCTCTTCGGATATAATATTTCGCGCTATATTCTCTTATTATAGATAAATTCTACGAATCTGTGATAGATAAGGATAGTAAATGGGAAATAGGAAATAGGAAATAAGATAGGATAGAGAAATAGAAAGAGAAAAATAGTGAAAACGTTTATTTGCTTACTCGTCGGGGGTGCATCGGTCTTATCCATCTCTCTTATCCAAGCTTATTCAAGGAAATCCATCGAGAAAAGCTACGTAGAAGCTTGGCAAGTAAATCTTTATGCCTCTCTGGAGACCACGAGAAAAAGTACCTACGCAAAGATACCAACACAACAAGCAAGGACCCACTCACTATTCTCTCTTTTGAGAGATCGATCGGTATATCGATTTTTACACCTACGTTTCTATTTCTTTTTTTTCTTTTTTTTTTTGTTTATCGGAATAGACAAAGAGATATTATAGAGATATATATATATATATATAAATAAAAAAAACGTAAGGAACAAAGTTTTATAGCGTAGGAGAAAAGAAACCAATAAAAATTCTTTGTAAACTACACAATCCTACGTTATGTTTAATATTAACTTTATAAATATATACTCAATAATATACAACGGGGGCTATAAAAAGTTTAAATATATTTTTTATATACGTATTTTTATGTATAGAATATAAAAAATATTTTTATAGTATTTTATATGATATTATTGAGTTGTTAGAAAATTTCATACTGATTTGTATTCCTGGTATACTGAAATTAGGATACTGTAAATCATATTACATACAATAACAAATTCAACTTGTAACAAATGTAAAAACCTTCTCATTGCTAAATTTACCATCAATAAAACATTACAAAAAAAAGTGATTTATAAATAATATTCAACGATATGAAATTATATTGAATAATAATGAAATATTTACATATTTATAAATCGTAACGATTAACATTTTCCAGTTGATTTAACATTAATATAAAATATTCATATTTATATATTATAAACACGTATTTCTCATATATTTATAATTTTCAAATATTTCCTTTAATTTTATCACCGAATAAATGAGGGATGAAATAAATAAAAAAGAAAAAGAAAAAAAAAAGAAAGAAATTAAAAACATGAACGTTCATTTACATCAATCTCATTTACATTTACACGAACTTTTACGTTAAATATATATTTGTATATATATTTTTGATGAATACTAAATATGTTATCAATACTTTGTCTTGTACACATATTTAAAAAACAATATTCTATACATATATACATGTTTAATATATAGGAAAACGTATTATATATCGGATGGTGTATTCAAAGGGAATAGACGATCGATCGTATTCTTTACTTCTCCTTCCTTCCTTCCTTCCATTCTCTACTTCAACCCCTATATTCTCTTTCTATCTGTCTACTACCCCTGTCCTCTTCCCTCATTCTCTCAATTTCTCTTTGATTCTCTCTATCTCTTTCACTCTTAAATAACTGGTAAAACATTCTAGTTGGGTTGGACTGTTAACAGATTGCATTGCTCCTAGTTACGATGTCTGGGGATCCTGGTAATACTCTGACGTCCACGGCAGTTGGCTTTATCCTTATATCATAAATATAGTATCCTATTTACCTCTTAACCCCTCCCCAACTCTTTCTTATTCTACTTCCACATCCACATTTACCTCTGTCTCTTGCTCATCCTCTTCAGTTTAAGTAGAATTTTACAAATGCAAAATAATTCCTGTATTTATTTGTTTTTATTTGTTTCCAGTTGAAATAATTTTCGCATATATATATTTTTTTTAGATTTCATTCCATATTTATTATTAATGTCACATATTAAAGTACCTTATTTTTTCTTCTTTATCTGTTATATTTTATACGCGTATTTTCACATACTCCATTTATTTATTTTTTTTATTAACTATTCACAAATTCGTGCATTAATGTTAAGCTTTTTTTTTATTCGTCATATTTCATTCAGAAATGTAAATGATATCTGTTTCATCTTTTTACGTATTCGTAAATTTAAATAATTATTTATTAATTATTATTCTTAATTCATTGTGAAACAAATGTATTTTTATTATTAAAAAATATGTTCGATATTTCAATGGTTTCTTTTGAAAGGAAGGAGATAAGATTATAGGACTTTTCTACTCGAACAATACAAGAAAGGTCATTATTCGGAAAATAGTTCAATGGATTGGTTTAATGGTTAAAGTTTAAAACGCGTGCCAAGTGAAACATATGTCTTGTGTTTATATTCGATACTATAACTGTATATACATAGTACTAGAACGATATTAAATCATTCTCGATAGTAATAGAGAGAGCAATAGAGAGAGAGAATGAATGAATTAGCGGAAATAAAAATCAAATTTGTTTCAACACTTTTACTATTTCAAATAGAGACCGAATTTTTCTCATTCAATTCAAATTTATATACGATAAATGTCATTTAAAATAAAATAAAAATATATAATAAAATAGAATTGTTTATTTGTCGACAATTTAAATTTTTGTCAAAAGTAATACTACTGCAATATATTTTTTTTTAAAGAAAATTCTTACTCGACTCGCATTTATGTATAATAAAAGTCATTCTAAAACAAAAACAAATAATAAATTTTAAATAAAGTAAAATAATATAAAGTTATCGTTGAGTATTTGGCATGTAATAAATTTATATGTAAAACAAAAAACTGTCAAGTATTATTCCACTGCATTTTGATAATATACAACACAATATGGCATATAAAAAACAAAATTATGACTTGATTCAAATTTATGTACAATAAAAGTCATTTAGAATAAAAAATCAAAATATGTATATACTCAAACTAAAATAATATGATATATATATATATATCATATCATTATATAACGATTTATTCGCAATCGGATTTATAATAATTTTACAATTAAAAGCAAAAAATTGTCCAGCAGAAAAATATAACAAAGTACACAGAAAAATAAAAAAAGGAAGAGAAAGAAAATGAAACAAATTTCGTGACGGGAAGAGTAAATAAAAAAAAAAAGAAAAAGAATTAATTAGATACGGTGGTCGCACCCATGTGTGTCGCAAAACTGCGATATGATAATTAAGAGAAAGCGAGTTTGCGTTTTCATAATTCGAGCCATATTTATTTTTCCGAATATAACGACAATTTGAAAAAGTAAGAGAAAGAGAGAAAGAGAGAGAAATAAAAAATAAAAGGAGAAGATAAACGGACCGTCCGATAAAATAAAAAATAAAAAAATAAAAATATTTTGACATTAACTTTTTAACTTTTACGATAGTCCTAACATTTCATTTCCATTAAATTCCATTCTAACGCTTTTCAATTGTCATTCATAACGTTTGTGTATATATATACACGCAAATATATATACACATACAAATATACATATATTCTTTACAATGGCTGCTATATATAAAATCGATCGTGCTTCATTGCGACATCGTTTCTACTCTAATGAACTTTTCCAACCATTCGCTTGTTTCATCTCTACCTTTCCCCCCATACATCCCCTATTTTCACCCTATCTCACCCCTTATCGCCAATCCGCAATTTAAGCGAACGGAAATGGACAAGTTGTCATTTAATTGATTTCTAATGATTCGCTGTTGCCGATGTTGCTAAACGCGAACTGTTAAAAATCGAAGAACTTTTTTTTCTATTTCATATTATTATAAATGTAATATATAATTTTATTGTTTATACGAATTTTATATAATTTTTATTACAACATTTGGTTAGCCAATATAAATTCATTCTTATTTATTGGCTAACCTTATATTATTTTATATTATATTATATTTATAATATTATTAATCGTTGACATAATTGTGGGATAAATAAAAAAAAATGGGTTATTGGATTGACAGGGCCGAATACTCGGATTTGAATCTTTCGATTTTCAGAAGACTACATTTTAACCTTTGAACTATTCCATAAATTTCACGAAAGCCTATTTTTAATTCGAATCGAAGTTCTGGATCTTACGTGTGTATATATCGTAAACTATAATTATTATATATCATATTTATTATCACAAATTTAGATTATTATAGAATTTTTATTTGAAGTTTTTATGTTACATTATTTCTTTTCCTTTTTTTATATTATTTTATTTTATTTTTTAAAAGAGATAAGCCATCATCATGATTATGGTTAGAACAAAGGATGGTTATTACAAAGGTTTGTAAATTCGATATAATGTAGGATCATTCAAGCGAAATAACAAGCTCGCTCGCTCAGTTTTCACGCTAACTTTACGATCGTTAATACAACACGGTAAATTCATCCTTATCGGAAAAGATATATTATTATCTATTATACTATAAGCAATTGTATTAAAGGATTAACTTCTATCTCTTTTTTATTTATCTATCAATGTGAGTCATTCTTTATATATAAAAATTATTATATTAATTGTAAGTATAAACTTACCCCATCGGGGTGATATTTTGGTACACCGGTTGGCGTTGTGGTGTTGCCACAAAATTCCGTAAGCACATCTTGTAGCTTTCTTGATGAATCTGAAATAAATCAACAAAAAAATATTACAATTAAATATACAATATCGTAAACAATTATACATCCAATTATTTTGTAATAATTCTTACAATATTCAAAATAAAATTTAAGAATCAAAATAATTTCATCTAACAACAAAATTGAGATATACAAAAATTAAAAGTTTACAATAATTAGATTAAATTTCAATATTAATTAAAACAAAAGAAATAAGACATTTAATTTTTATTTCTTGGTCTTCGTTTAATTCACACAAACGATACATAATAACATTGATAATAAAAGAAATACAAAATAAAAAAGAAAACAAAAAACTCGATGAAACGTTTTTTTTTATCATAGAACAGTAGAATATTACATCGAAAAAATATAGAGAGAACGATAAATTGGCTAATAATAGGAGACCATTGGCCTACCGATTTACGTCATAATGCACTTAACACGGTGGATTATTTTGAAACGTGGCACACTATTTTCGGATCAATTGACGAGCTACCAACGATGGATCTTCGTCTCATAGAATGATAGACAACCTGCTTACGATTAATGTTGTCTGTTAAACAAAAGCAGGAAATTTAGTCTTACGTTTCATAACAAACGAAACTAAATCTTTATCGGGAGGGAAATATAAGAAAATTCATCTATCATAAATATAAATATAATAGATCAAACTAAAACTCAAAGTGATTTGTAAACGAAACGAGATAGCATGTTCTACGATTATTTTCTTAGAATCGTAATAGAAAATATAATTGAAATATCTATTTCAATTAATCATGTTTTGATCCACGTGAGATAATGCTTATTTTTGTTTTATAAATAAATGTTGAGTTTTATAAAATAACATAATCAAGAATATGTGACTCAACTTAAAAAAAAAAATAAAAGACACAGTTAATCTTTGTAAGATCTTTCATGTTTTAACCAAGTAAAAAATTATCGTTTAAACGTAACACATATCTATGTTTTATACATATTACATACATACTACATACTACACACATAATAAAACAAATCGGTATCTGTCACAAGTGAATGATAAAAAATAATATATAAATAAAATATAAGAGATAAACGTATTTATATTTTTCATTTTGTATATGAAACATTTCTAACCGCTTGAATTTACCAGTAATTAAAAACGATAGAAAAAAACGCACAAAGAGTGTAGGAGAGAAAAGAAACATGAATTTCTTTTTTCTCACCGTTTTTAAATCGAATTTTGACATGGAAGAATAAACACGATCGCGAATTATGCTCAAAGTAGCCGATATATTCCTTGAAAAGCATTGGAACGAAACATAAATACCGTATCACGTAGCTTGTCATTTTCAATTCATGACTTTCGTCGATTTTTACCGAAGTTGATCCAAGGATTTTTAAAGAACCGTGACTGGGTATTATATAGGACACGGTTTTCTTCACCTCGATTTATTTAAATACAAAATAAGTATTTCAAAAAAATAACTAAAGCAACACAGAACTAAAGCAAGAAAAGAAAAAAAAAGAAAAAGGAAAACGATAAGGTAATCTTATCAATGTTTATTTAATTCTATGATAAATAATATTTAAAAATAACAGAATGAATAATTTAAGATATCATTGAAAAAAAAAATATAAAATAGTACCGTAAAAATAATTTAGATGTGTATGTTTTATGCGTGCGTGCATACGTAAGTGAGTGTGTGCATTGTGTGAAAGATATATTTCCATGTATACAGGTATGCTGGAAGCAAAGCTTTGTAGTGAGCCGACACAGCAAACGAATTCCCAGCTTTCACAGACAATATCGTTGGAATTACCATAATCCGATAACCAACGAGGTGACACGTTGTGACTTTTAATTGAGACCTCGACACGCTTTTGTATCGGTAATATCATTCTACTTTGTAGTGCTAGATCTAGCCGCCATCATTTCACCTACAGTTACTTTCTCGTTACAATCATTTACAATATTTTGTTACTTACAAAAATCTGCCATTTCGAGACACTTATGTAAAATTATCTTTAGGATTTTGTTCTATCTTTTCTTCTTTTTTTTATCATTAACGATTGTTCATCTTTTGTATCCCGTAATAAAAATTCAAATAATATTTTTTTACGCGACTTATGTTGTATGTTTCATTCGAATTTCAATGTTTGATCAAAAAAGAAGAAAATGAGAATACGGACGGACGTTTATAGAATTTGAATTATGTTATTAAATTTTTTTATATATTATATTGAGAGAAATTTGAGTTAATAAAAGTGACTTGTTTTTTTGAAGTGAAAACTTCTTTAGAATGGGAGTGATTTGAAAAAAAATGAAACACGGCGCTGCGTAACGTTATGGTAAGCGGTGGCAAAACGGAAGTAAGAAGAAAAAAGAGACAAACGTATAGGATTAAGCCTGCGAGAAAATGAGACACAATAGAGTTATACAGTTTTTCCTATTCTCGGTTTCCTCCTTATGCGCTGCTTCGTAGCCCCCACTTCTGGCTACTAAGCTTTGTATATGTGTGTTTTGTGTGCGACTGCATACTACGAAGCGTGGACTCATATTATTTCGATACTAAAACTGTTTGTAGGTAGGAGCGATAGAAGAGTAGTAGAATAAGCAGAGATAAGCGTGTAGGAAGGCGAACAAAGAATAAGGTACAAACGAACCGACAGTCGAAATAAAGAAAGAAGGTGTGTGCTCTGTTTTTTTTTTTTTTTTTACCAAACGTGCCATTTCTTTTCTATTTAAAAATGTTTCTATTTTATTGAAAAATTAATATTAAATTCTTTATTTCGCAAATATTATAATAAATAATTATGAAATATATAGAATATATAACAATTGTATTGTCTGAAATATTTTACAAAAAAGAATGATTACAAGATACATCAAAGAAAAAGAATTAGAGAACACTGTAGAATACATTAAGAACAGCTGACAAATTCCATTCAAAAGCAAGTAAATTACTGTCACATTTTTATTTTGCTTCTTCATAAAATATATTTGATTCATATAGACAAAATATGTCTATTAGTTTTAATTTTTATATTTTTTTAATAAATTGATTAATTAATATTAATTTTAAATAATTATATAATAATATTATATACAAAGATTTGTATTGACCCAGGAATGCAAAAAAATTATATTATTAATTATAATATTTACGTTATAAAGAAATTTATGTTAATTTTTCAATAAAATAAAAACATTTTTAAAAGATGTTGAACGCCCAGCGTGAATCGGTGGATCTTACCACGGAGCTGAAATTTGAGACTCGTAGTATACATAGTTCGATAAGCTGAGAGAGCGATACGATTCAATGCATTTTTTAGATTTTTCGTTGTTCAGATCTTTATTTAGACGAGAGTATTTAGAAAGATAAATTTGTGATCAAAAGAATAAAGACGAGATATGTTATAAATAATAAGGTTCTCGAGACAGAGAGAGAAATGTGGCAGGCTATGGAATTGAAAAAGTATTTCTCGAAAAGATCTCTATTAGATCTCTCATTACATCTGTACTAGTATCTTTGTTCAGTCTAGCAGTATTTTCCATATATTTTTTGTAACATCTTTATTTCGTCATTCCTAAACTGTTTGTTAAACAGCGCAAAAATGTAGATGAAAACGAGAAATTAAAAATCATCCTAATAAATAAAATTTTATACTTGAGTTAAACAAAAAAATATTCTATATTTACTTATTTTAAGACAAATTATACTTCCCTCGATAAGCATCCTACGATTTTGGTGCTATCTATGACTATTGCATTCAGCATTCCATTTTTATTGCTTGAATTTGGAAAAGTGTACTTTTTATCAACTATTCAACCCAGAGACCATACCGGTGCCCTTTGCTATATATGATAATAATACTATATTAAATAAATCCTACAATTATCTTACTCTTGAAACTGTGCATATGTCTCATTCTCTCGAAACTTAGTTTTTTGAAGGTTTCACTTCTAATACGTGTGATCTGCACACATGATCTTTTTTTTATTATTTCGATATCACATAGGCTCGTTAGTATTGCTTTCTTTTTCTCCTTCTTTTAATGAAAGTTATAAACACACATTTTCTAAAATTGAGATTTTATTTTACACGATGATTAAATTTGTTTTATTTTATTCGTAAAAAATATGTTCGAAGAAATTCGTCTGTGTATGAAACGTGAAGCAAAAAGATTCGTATAAAATTGAATTTATTTTGTATTATTTTTTTTTTTTCAATTTTCACAAATTTGAATGTATACTTACAAGCTGCGAAATCCTGGAGCTGTTGAAATTCTGTGGGCGAGAGTTTATCCCACTGAAAGGCCATCATTAGTAATCTTTTCTTCGATATACCTCGGGACGAACGCCCGGACGGTGATCACCTTTGAGATTCATCACCTAAAACCAAATTTTAAGAAAAATAAATATAAACAATTTGAATAATTACAAATGATCTCGATCTTCTATTCCTTTCATTTTTGAACGAAAATTTAAACAAAATTCCATAGAATACATTTTATTCAGTTATATTTAAAAGATATTTAAACAATTATTTATTTTCATTTATCATCGCGAAAATAATTTAATCTATACAAAATAATATTGCAAACAAATTTTAAATAAAAAAAAACCCTAGAAGAGAAATCAAATGAATCATTTTGTAATTACCCTTATAATTAATATTCATTCGAATTAAAATCGTATCGATGTTAAACATCGATCAATGTTAGATTTATCATCACAAATATTCCAAATTCTATAATAGATTTTATTTTAATGATAAAAAAAACATTTAATGCGTTTAAAAAAACATTTATATAAATTTATTATATTTTTCACGTAATTATTTGATCATCATCATTTATTCGAATTATAATCGCATTAATTTCTGATATCGATTTATTATCTCATTGTCAAACATTCGAAACTAATAAATTAAAAATAAATAAATAAATAAAAAAAAAAAAATACAAAAAAGAGAGAGAAAAAGAATAAAAAGGGAAATAGAAGAGAAAAGATAAATCGAGTGAATAAAAGAATCAACGATTTCATTTTGACGTAGGATAAAAAGGGAATTCTCGAAATAAAGGGAAAGTGTATTACGGTAGTAGTAGTAGTAGCAGTAGTAGTAGTAGTGTAATAATAGTTGTATTGGAATAGAACGATCAGTCGAGTTAACGTGGATGGCAAACTAAATACAAGTAGAAAATACTTCTTATCGTAAAGAACGTAAAAAAAAAAACAAAATAAAAAAAATAAGATAAGAAAAAAAAGAAAAAATGCAAGACCGTATCTCTGAGTACACACCGGTCGCGTTAAAATGTTTTTGCAAGTATTTCTTTGCGTCGCTGGTAAAGCTATCGATTCGATTTTGCCAGTTTGAACAAACGAAACGATAAATATTCTCGGAAATACTAGCTACAATTACCAATCTCGCTCGAGTGAAGCAATAAAATCACCAACAATGGATATACACGAGACAAAAGAGTACGGAAAAAAAGAGAGAAAAGAGAGATTGTATCAAAATTTTAAATAAAAAAATAAAAAATTTATGTGAAACCCGACGACAATTTGCGTAAGAATTAAAAAATTGTTTCAATCTCGGTTTGAGAATTATTATTAAAATCGAAATGTCAAATGGACAGATAAACGACAAAAATATTCTTTAAAAACGGAACGTTTCGTTTAATTATATTAAAATTAGAAAAGAGAGAGAGAAAGAATTTTAATGAAGGTATTTAAATTTGCTATTGTTGTTAAATAAACGATTTATATACGTAACGCTTTGGTTTAATGTAAATAATAATTTGTCAATATTCGATATAAAATATATCAAGATTAAATATATATATATATTAATATTTCATTATAAATACCGTGGGAGATTTACTGAAAATACTCTATCAATAATAAAATAGAAACAGTTATCAATTTTCATATAATCGACCATTAAATAAATATTGAATCTTAAATAATAACGTTGAAATGAATTTTGATTGATATATATAGTTAAACTTTTGAAAGTATTCGAATTGTTCAAGGAAACACAATTGTTCGTATAAATGAATTTGTTGTATAATAGAACGTTAGCCTTTTCGTTACTGTAATTATTTTTCTAGCCATTTATATTCTCTGACAATTCTAATTTAATTATTCTGATTTTCAGTTCTGAGTTTCATTTTAAATACGGAAAAAAGTACTTGTCAGGTTTTTATTGACAAAAGAATTCATAATATTAAAAATTAAAAATCTAAAAAATATTTCAAATCATTTTGGTATAAATATTGCATATAAAATATGACAAACATTTGTTGAAATTTTACATTAAAATTACGAAAAGAAAATTTACTTAGAATCGTACCTAGAAAAATTCGATCTTATTTCAAATAAAATATAATATTTCAATCATCACGTAATAAAGTTACACGAGTAGTTACGAATTTACACACTCGAGTTGAATTTTAAACGAGATGGATGGACATTACAAAAAATAAAAAAAATTGTAAAAAAAAGGTAGAGAAACAACTCTTTTTCTTGTTGTTTGTCTCGTTGTTTTTTTTTTTTCTAAAGCTTCGCATGACATCATCGTATATAGAATTGATCTCTATTTTAACAAGAGAGAAAGAGAAAGAGCGTGAATCGAAATTGCAGAAGGATATTCGAATGTGGAATCGAGTGGACCGTGCACATCGCTTTTATTTCACGCACGAACGACCGAAATTGAACGGCTTCGAGAAGGATTAGAATGCCATAAACGAAGCTTCATTCTTTTCTTCTATCTTCGTCTCTTTCTCTCTCTCTCTTTCTAGCTCTTTCTCTTTCACCCTTTCTCATTCATTCTCATTTTTACGAATACGAGTTCACAAAGCACGGATTACAAAAGGGGTTCTTCAATGGTAACCACGATCCTTTTTTTATTTAGTCCTTATTGTTTATCGAATAATTATTATCACTCAATTATTATATTCATCGTGTCAAATAAATATGATGAAATTCAATATTCAAAGATAATCTCTGAAATTACTTAATATTCAATTAATTGTTTTTCGTGTCCATAAAATAAAATATATGAAAACTTAATATTATAGAAAAATTGGACAAGTGAAAAAAAATTAGAACATATTGTTTTGTTCAACAAGATCAAATAATCATGTTCATCAAATTCTAAATGTATCTACATATCAAAACAATATGTTCTGATTTTTTTCACTTGTCCAACTTCCCTATGATATATAATTTCTTAATTAATATGATCAAAAATATTGAATGATTTTTTTTATAAATCTTATATATGAAGATATTTTTTAAAAGAAGTTTTCGATCGATTGAACGAATTTTTTTTGGGGGAAAAAAATTTATTGCTGATCGAATAAAAATCTCTGGACGAAATTACTTGGTTTCTTTGTCCTACAAATCAAAAGGAAAGAAAAGAAAAGAAAATATAAAAATTGAGAGAACAAGGTCGAGTCATGAAAAGAATTTTGAAATGGAAAAGAAAACAGGGATGGTAAGTGTATCTTTTTTTTTGTATTTTTTCTTTTGGGGTTTGTTTTTTTTTCCAAGCAAACACACGTAGCACGTTGTTCGTACTGTTGTTACTACTAACGAGCAAGTTGTGCACGAAAATTGGAATAGTTATTTTTCTTTTCGCTATTGTTGTTGTTATGATGATGATGATGATGATGATGATGATGATGATGATGATGATGATGATGATGATGATAATTTATAAAAATATTTATTAAGAGAATAACAAAAAATATGCAATAATTCAGATAAAATAGACTTTTGACAGAAATGAATCCTTTATGTGAATGAATATTACATTCAGGATGCAATTTGGACAAAGTAAGATTGCATTAAGTTAACGTTTTGAGTAGCGAACAAGTTCGAAGCTATTCTTGTTATCTATGAGAGTAATAATACCTACTATCCGCCATTATCATCGTGTTCATAGGACGAAAGTACTAGATAGAACCTATTAACGTGAGTATATTAACTAATATACATTTTCTGTACATGGATATATATATATATATATATATTAGTATGTATTATATATTATATAGACTATATTAATATTATTACTTTGAAATGAAATATTTGATAAATTTAATAATAAAAAAAAGAAAAGAAAAAAAAAAACTAGAATTCAAAAAAAATTAGTTGTAAATTGTATTGAATTCTTTTTACCATTTTTATTTTTTTTTTATTCGTGTATTTTTAATTCGTTTCAATGACAAGAGTAGAACATGATTGAGATAATTCGTATTGGTAAGAATCGATATGCGATTATTTCGAAACGTGTGCATCGATTTGGAATTAAAAACGGAGCGTGACAGGTGGAATGAGAAACGAGTGCACTCCGTAATATTTTGCAAAATTTATTGAACGCATCCATTTTGTCAAAATTCACTGGCACGATTTCCAAACGAATGTTCCTACACTTATAGGTAAATGTATCTGATATTATGTACATATGTGTATATGTATGTATGTATATGTAACAACCATTCGCGTTATGTGTTCATTCGTTCCTTTTTTATTCTTAAAAAAAAAAAAAAGAAGAGAAACAAGAGCTGATAATAACGATAAAAATGTCTACGCTAAATCGATCGAAAAGCAAACAACAGAAAACATAACAATGAGAGAAAAAGAGAAAATTTTTAAGAAAGAAAGAACAAAACGAATCAGATATATCTCGTTATTGTTGTATACCGGGTGGTACTGGTAGATAATAAATGATCGAAAAGACAATGTACAATTTTTATATTTATTTAGAAAATAATTTTAAAAAGCACGCAGCTTGTAATTCTTAAAAATAAACTACATAAAGCTACAAATATCAAACATTGAAATTACAATATAATATAAATTAAAATAATTATAATATAATATTTATTGGTTTATATTACAAATTATGTAAAATAGAATTATTAAAAATTAACTATTTAAGAAAATTTTGTTAAAAAAATATTTTTACCAATAAAATATCGATTAACATACTCGTAATAGTTTATATATATATATTATATATTATATATATATATTATTTATTATATTTATTATTTATATTATTATTAATATATAATATATTATATATATTATTTATATATGTATATTAATAATATATATAATATAGTTATATTAATATAATAATATAGTTATATTTATATAATAATACTATTTAAAAATATATAATATTAAAAATGAATTAAAAATTAATTAAATAATTAAATAATTAAAAATTATATATATATATATATATATATATATATATATATATATATATATATATATATATATATATAAAGAAGAAGAAATAAAATAAAAGAGTTAAAACAAATTGGACAAATAAGGAAAGATATAAATTTGAAAGTAAATCAATTAGAAATTAGTCAGACGGTTAAGATTAAGGCCTTATAGGAATTTCATGATGCACTAACGCACGAGTGAAGAATCTATGGCAACGCATCGGTCATGTAATTTCTCGAATTGGTCGCTTAATCGCCGAAGCGTTATCGTTTTAATCCTAACGGACATACACGTGCGATATTCCGAGATTTAGTAACGGATGTATGAACCTATGTACGAATCTCTCTATGTATGAATCTCTATGTACGAACAACATATGTGAGTTTCCCTTGATTTTCGATTATTAAATAATCCTATGATCAACTTACCATCAGTCGAGAATGCATTATATATGCATGTGGGTACTAAATAACATTGATTCAAATAAAAAAACCAATAGTTAGGTAATTTCAAAGAATTTTCTTACAAGTATGTTCAAATATTTATGTTTCATTTTTAAATAACTGTTTATAGTTTGTAATTTAAATGCAAAATTTCAATACCTGTGATATATTAATATGTTCACGTTAAGAGCGTATTAATTAACATGTTAATTAATACGAAAAAGAAAAAGAGATTAATGTTGAATTAACGTTGTTAATGAAATGATTGATTATTTACTAAAGCCTTTGAAAACATTTTGTCACACGCAGTCTCTCTTTCTCTCTCTTTCTCTCTTTCTGAACACAAAATTTTATTTATGTAATTCGTAGAATCAATGACTATTCGTTATTCCAATTATTTTCAGGAAAGTTTTATAAACTGATAAATAAGTAAATTTTAGAAAGTATTTAAAAATTTGTGATCCACTTTATATCTAACAAAGTTTTCCCAACTTTTCAAGGTGATTTTACAATCTAAAAAATAATTACAATTTAAAAATAATTTAACGATTTTAATCTTGTTCTACATTTTGCCAACAATTTTTATTCACTCTTGTAAACAATGAAGCTTTTAATTAAAAATATTATATCAATATTTAATCATTGATATTTTTATTTTATTTGTATTAATTAACGCAAGAGTATTTTAAAATAAATATACTAACAGATATGTGTGTATATTCTTTCTTATGAATGAACACGAAATCTTCTAAAGAGGTTTAAATACGAGATTCTCGTATGAACGAATTTAATCAACACATATATAGACATACGTACATATATAAATTACGTAAGAGTAGTAATCTCTCAATGTGTTCGTAAAACGTACGTTTCACATCTGTGGTCCTTTAATTAAACGTGAAATAAACTCGAATCTCGTTTTGCAAAGAGAGTTTCATTTTAAAAGTAGAAAGATGAAAATCATTCGTTGAGAAAATCTTCTTCCTACCTGCATAAGTTTATTCAAATAATAATAATAACAATAACAATATTAATAATAATCACATTGCATATTAAACAATAATTAATAAAAAAAAATGTAGCTTCACTAACACAAGTTTTTCATATTTCACGAGGCTTCATTAACTCGCAACCAAGCAACTTTCAAAACGAGCAAACGTGTTTACAAAGCACCTGAACAAATTCTCCACTTGAAACTATGCTTCCGTAAATTTATTGAAACATTTCATAACTCTCTCTCTCTCTCTCTTTTTCTCTCACACATTTTTTTTCTTCGTTTTTTCTTTTACATTTGGATATAAAAATAAATTATTATTTAAATGCATCATTTTTAAATATGTATATGTGTATATATAAAAAAATTTTTTTTTATAACAGAAAAAATACATCTGTGTGTATTTAAATCTTTTTTAATCCATGGGGACGTTGTTAAGCGAAACGAGTTTCACATTACCACGAAGGGTCTCCCGTTTACAAGGTGACTTGAACGAAACCACCGACGGAAGATAGTTAGGCGAATTTATTATGAACGTAGCGACGTACGACCAAAATGAAATATACAACATCATCAGTTATAGTCCGCAATACTATCTATAGTAGATCACAAATCGTAAACGAAACCGAAGATACAACTCAACCGAGATTTATATATATCGAAACTACTAGTATTCGTAACCAATGGCCTATTTTCTAATTTATAATTACAAATTATTCTTCTAATTAATAAACCAATTATTTTCATTTGTAATCTAATTACAAATTATTGTAATTGTAATCTATAATTACAAATTATTCTTCTAATTAATAAACGAATTATTTTTTTTGACTTACGTTTTCGTTTTATAGATAAACGAAAATTAATATTTTAACAAAGATTATATCAAGATCGATAAGATTTTTAATTTGGTTCTTGTAAAGAAGATGTAATAACTTTTGTTAATTAATTTTTAAAAACATTAATAATTTTAAGAACATTTGAAATATTCGAAACAGTTAAAAAGATAATTAAGAGACGGTAAGAAATTTTCTTTATTTTATCTCTTCATTTTATATTTCAACAAGAGTTAAATTCGCGTCCAGTATTAGAATACGAAATAATTTTGTTTCATTAATTTTGAGAAGAAAAATAACGAAGATTTTCTTTCTTTCTTTCATCTACTTCTCCTCTCCCTCATCTTTAATCTTTGAAGTGAATTAAAGTTACATCTACGGGTGATGAAATAAATTTTGTTAACAAAGTGAAAAAAATAAAAAAAAATTACAAAGATATTTTTTTATATAAAATAGATGAAAAATATTAGAAAAAAAGTTACAACATATCGTTCAAGACATCGTTCAGAGATTTTCTACTCTTTCATTATTTTTACTTTGTAACAAGAATTAAACTGACGTTAGCAAAAGAGCAAGTATACACACACGCAAGATCACAGAACTCAAGGGTCAATAAAAGAGTTTAAAATGAGGCGTTTCACTCGAAAGCAAAACAAGTCAAACGAGTAGAATTTCAGTCCAACTAGCAAACTCACAAAATTGAAGTCTTTTCACTGAGTAAATAAGAAAACTGGTAGGTATATGTTATATCTGTTTAAAACTATATAGTTTATACGTTCGTGTATTACAACACATGTATCGGTTAAACATAACGTTACACATTGAATTGTTGTTTAAAAAGTAATTTCGTTTTTATTCTAGAGAAAAAAACATTTATTTACAATTAAAACAAAAAATTATTTCTGGTATCAATCTAACATTTATACTAAAACATCATCGATATTCGGAATATTACTTTTGTTGTAAATATATTGATAAATTATTATTTATATAAAGAATAAAATATTCATATATGGTGAATATTTATTTGAAAAAAATATGAGGAAAAAATGGAAGAAAAATACATTCGGAAGATATTACAAAATATTTGTAAATAAAAATGTAAAATATCACATTCGTTTGATAATAGTTTTAAAAAGATTTATTCTCGGATTTTTATGATTTATTTATTTATTTTATGAAATTATATTTTTGAAATAAATTTAATAAAAAAGAAATATTTGAATTATAGTAAAATGTCTTTTTTTTGGGAAATATTGTAGTTTATTGTAAAATGAACATTTCTATGTATAGAAAGAAAGGTGCGATGTTCGTTTAGTTGATGATTAGTTCGTTCATTAGACGAGTCAATCGATAACAATACGCGGTTTCGTTTTATTTGTATCCAATTAGTCCTTCTGCGAAGTTCATTATACTGGTATAATGAAGTGAGTCTCGTATTCGTACGTATGTACAATATAATATGGTTAATTTCAACGAAAATTTGTGTAAACTTCCATCGTTTATTCCCATCCCGTCAAATTTCTCACGATACTATAATCATTTTGATTACAAATATACAATTCCATCATTCGTTTCTTCATTTCTATTATTTACTTTTTTAATTTCAATAAAAATTAAATTCTCAAAATACAAAATTTGTCATAATATTTAATTGAACAGAAAAAATTTGAATTGATTTAAAAAGAAACAAATAAGCATTCACTTTTATTTTACAATATTTACTGAAAAAAAAAATGTTAAATATAACATTGGATCAATAAAACAATTTATACTAATGGAAACGATCAAAAATAAATCAGTACTTTTACGTTATTTGTTTTTTTTTTTTCTTTAAAATAATAAATCTAATGAAATGAAGATAAATTCGATATAAATTTTCAAATGCAATCACCGTTTATTAAAATGTACCACGTTAGAAAATATTCTTAAAAATTGTTACGAAGGTAGTAGTATTAGTATTAGTAGTAGTAGTAGCCCTTAAATTTATTTTTATGCATCATGCAATAAATTCGCTTTAAACCGTCTTCGGGATGATGCTATTACTTTACCGTAGTTATTCTCGTTATCGTTATTACGGCGCATCGTTGCGTCGATACGAACGATTATCTTCTCTTTGGGAATATTAAACGTGGAATCCGTATGGAATACTCATACTCTCCCTTTCCTATTCTCTCATATTATCTCTCTAACTCCCACTCTAACTCCCACTTCCACTCCCACTCTTCCTCTCTCTCTCTCTCTCTCTCTCTCTCTCTTACATATTCTCTCTTTTAACGAAGTTCGAACAGCGTAAATTCGAAATTTCGATTAATTTCTAATTCAAGAATAATCTCCATCCACATTTCCACATTTGTGGTATCGTTTGTTTTTTTTTCTTCTTCGTTAATATAATTCATCAATATTTTCGATATTTTAATTACGTTGTTTTTTTTTTTTATAACACAAATTTTAGGTATTTATTTATACCTATAATACATTAATTTTCATTTTATGATAAAAAAATAAATTATTGATTATTCGTATACGATATGAACAATCATATATAATACAATAAACATTTTAGTTTTTCTAATT